>NW_022983312.1:48001-158001 GCF_011762595.2 Tursiops truncatus | reverse complement strand
ATATTCAGGAAAAAACGCATACGCCCTTTTTGGCCAACCAAGCAAGCTTGCAAAGGAAATCTGCACTACAATGAAGTCTCACTTCCCCCCGGTCAAAAGGGCCATCTGAAAAAAGTGTAAAATCCAGAAAGGCAGGACAGGCCATGGAGAACTGGGAGCCTTGTTATGCTGATGGGCGGGATGTAAATTGCCAACAACCACTCGGGAGAAGTGTATGGTGTTTCCTGAAACATCTAAAAAACAAAGCAACAGAGCCTAGGGCACTTCCACTTATGGTCCTATAGCTTAGGGAAATTAAAATCAAAAGACACAGCCACCCCAAAGTTTGGGACGCCTCTGTTTACAAGAACCTCGTTTACAGTACAAGTTCAACATCGCAGAAAGTGAAAAATGGATAAAGAAGTTGTGGTTTTTTATTTAAAATCAATATCACTCAGCAATGAAATCTATGTCATCAGGCCCTTAGCAGCACAATGAGTGGATTCAGGTATGATGATTCTAACTGAAATAAGTCACACAGAAAAAGAAACATCATAAGATATCAGTAATACACGGAATGTAAACTTGGCTACACAGGAACTGAATTACAGAACAGAACAGGGTCTCAAATTTAGAAAACCAACTTATGCTTGCTTAAGGGTAAGGTGAGTTGGGGTGCTGCATAAACCAGAGATTGAAATGAGCACAGATAAAGTTCCTTAAGCCAAATATGGAATAGACAAGAGCTACTCCTTGCTCAACGAAATGGACTCAACACCCAATATTAAACGCCTAAGAATGTACCTGACTAGTAAGTATCTTAAAACCTATGGATTGCTATGTCTCCGAAAGAGAATCAAGCATGTGTACAGGGGCATAAACGCAGCAGTGATAGGATTGGAGAGGTTCGGTGAGCAAATGAAGACCCTTTGAAGTCATATTGCATGGTACCCATTCCACGGGTTTCAACTCCCCAGGTTTAAGGTATTCTTCCTTCAGCTAAAACATGCATGTGGAACCCAGAGTATGATCAACCATGTGATCGGGAGACGTGTTCAAATATGTCTCAGTTTTCCTCCCCTGGTACTCGGGTGCAACATTCCAGACGCTTTACTAACACTCTCCCCACTTGGAGAGTCAGTCCCTTTAACCTCCTGTTTGGCCCAGTTTGCAATTTCTGCGGAAGATGAACAGGAATAGCGAGAACCAATGAGAGGCTAGCTGGAGGTGTCTGGACGGGCAAATTTAACTCTCATTTCCCACCAGGAAGAGGATTAACCAAAGGCTCAGCGTGCCGTGCCGGAACCAGATTAGGGCCTGAAGCCATCCTGCGGTGTTGCGGCCAGGTCACAAGAAAGCGAGTTGAAGAAAGGAGCTCAGGGGCACTGTAATTCACAAACCTGCAGAGTTATAAATGACAGCTATCGTCCAAAAATAGACTGAAGTAAGGCTGCCAAGAGGACTTGAAAGCGGGGCAGAATTGCAGGAAACCGATTTCAGGAGGTAGACTGGAATTGCATTGAAAGCATAGGAAAAGAGGCAGAACGTCCACAATGATGCACTTGGCCAAAAAGGGCGTATGCGTTTTTTCCTGAATATATTCAGGAAAAAACGCATACGCCCTTTTTGGCCAACCAAGCAAGCTTGCAAAGGAAATCTGCACTACAATGAAGTCTCACTTCCCCCCGGTCAAAAGGGCCATCTGAAAAAAGTGTAAAATCCAGAAAGGCAGGACAGGCCATGGAGAACTGGGAGCCTTGTTATGCTGATGGGCGGGATGTAAATTGCCAACAGACACTCGGGAGAAGTGTATGGTGTTTCCTGAAACATCTAAAAAACAAAGCAACAGAGCCTAGGGCACTTCCACTTATGGTCCTATAGCTTAGGGAAATTAAAATCAAAAAGACACAGCCACCCCAAAGTTTGGAACGGCTCTGTTTACAAGAACCTCGTTTACAGTACAAGTTCAACATCGCAGAAAGTGAAAAATGGATAAAGAAGTTGTGGTATTTACTTACAAAGCAATATCACTCAGCAATGAAATCTGTGTCATCAGGCCCTTAGCAGCACAATGAGTGGATTCAGGTATGATGATTCTAACTGAAATAAGTCACACAGAAAAAGAAACATCATAAGATATCAGTAATACACGGAATGTAAACTTGGCTACACAGGAACTGAATTACAGAACAGAACAGGGTCTCAAATTTAGAAAACCAACTTATGCTTGCTTAAGGGTAAACGGTGAGTTGGGTGCTGCATAAAACCAGAGATTGAAATGAGCACAGATAAAGTTCCTTAAGCCAAATATGGAATAGACAAGAGCTACTCCTTGCTCAACGAAATGGACTCAACACCGCATATTAAACGCCTAAGAATGTACCTGACTAGTAAGTATCTTAAAACCTATGGATTGCTATGTCTCCGAAAGAGAATCAAGCATGTGTACAGGGGCATAAACGCAGCAGTGATAGGATTGGAGAGGTTCGGTGAGCAAATGAAGACCCTTTGAAGTCATATTGCATGGTACCCATTCCACGGGTTTCAACTCCCAGGTTTAAGGTATTCTTCCTTCAGCTAAAACATGCATGTGGAACCCAGAGTATGATCAACCATGTGATCGGGAGACGTGTTCAAATATGTCTCAGTTTTCCTCCCCTGGTACTCGGGTGCAACATTCCAGACGCTTTACTAACACTCTCCCCACTTGGAGAGTCAGTCCCTTTAACCTCCTGTTTGGCCCAGTTTGCAATTTCTGCGGAAGATGAACAGGAATAGCGAGAACCAATGAGAGGCTAGCTGGAGGTGTCTGGACGGGCAAATTTAACTCTCATTTCCCACCAGGAAGAGGAATTAACCAAAGGCTCAGCGTGCCGTGCCGGAACCAGATTAGGGCCTGAAGCCATCCTGCGGTGTTGCGGCCAGGTCACAAGAAAGCGAGTTGAAGAAAGGAGCTCAGGGGCACTGTAATTCACAAACCTGCAGAGTTATAAATGACAGCTATCGTCCAAAAATAGACTGAAGTAAGGCTGCCAAGAGGACTTGAAAGCGGGGCAGAATTGCAGGAAACCGATTTCAGGAGGTAGACTGGAATTGCATTGAAAGCATAGGAAAAGAGGCAGAACGTCCACAATGATGCACTTGGCCAAAAAGGGCGTATGCGTTTTTTCCTGAATATATTCAGGAAAAAACGCATACGCCCTTTTTGGCCAACCAAGCAAGCTTGCAAAGGAAATCTGCACTACAATGAAGTCTCACTTCCCCCCGGTCAAAAGGGCCATCTGAAAAAAGTGTAAAATCCAGAAAGGCAGGACAGGCCATGGAGAACTGGGAGCCTTGTTATGCTGATGGGCGGGATGTAAATTGCCAACAGACACTCGGGAGAAGTGTATGGTGTTTCCTGAAACATCTAAAAAACAAAGCAACAGAGCCTAGGGCACTTCCACTTATGGTCCTATAGCTTAGGGAAATTAAAATCAAAAAGACACAGCCACCCCAAAGTTTGGAACGGCTCTGTTTACAAGAACCTCGTTTACAGTACAAGTTCAACATCGCAGAAAGTGAAAAATGGATAAAGAAGTTGTGGTATTTACTTACAAAGCAATATCACTCAGCAATGAAATCTATGTCATCAGGCCCTTAGCAGCACAATGAGTGGATTCAGGTATGATGATTCTAACTGAAATAAGTCACACAGAAAAAGAAACATCATAAGATATCAGTAATACACGGAATGTAAACTTGGCTACACAGGAACTGAATTACAGAACAGAACAGGGTCTCAAATTTAGAAAACCAACTTATGCTTGCTTAAGGGGAAAGGTGAGTTGGGGTGCTGCATAAAACCAGAGATTGAAATGAGCACAGATAAAGTTCCTTAAGCCAAATATGGAATAGACAAGAGCTACTCCTTGCTCAACGAAATGGACTCAACACCGCATATTAAACGCCTAAGAATGTACCTGACTAGTAAGTATCTTAAAACCTATGGATTGCTATGTCTCCGAAAGAGAATCAAGCATGTGTACAGGGGCATAAACGCAGCAGTGATAGGATTGGAGAGGTTCGGTGAGCAAATGAAGACCCTTTGAAGTCATATTGCATGGTACCCATTCCACGGGTTCAACTACCCAGGTTTAAGGTATTCTTCCTTCAGCTAAAACATGCATGTGGAACCCAGAGTATGATCAACCATGTGATCGGGAGACGTGTTCAAATATGTCTCAGTTTTCCTCCCCTGGTACTCGGGTGCAACATTCCAGACGCTTTACTAACACTCTCCCCACTTGGAGAGTCAGCGCCTTTAACCTCCTGTTTGGCCCAGTTTGCAATTTCTGCGGAAGATGAACAGGAATAGCGAGAACCAATGAGAGACTAGCTGGAGGTGTCTGGACGGGCAAATTTAACTCTCATTTCCCACCAGGAAGAGGAATTAACCAAAGGCTCAGCGTGCCGTGCCGGAACCAGATTAGGGCCTGAAGCCATCCTGCGGTGTTGCGGCCAGCTCACAAGAAAGCGAGTTGAAGAAAGGAGCTCAGGGGCACTGTAATTCACAAACCTGCAGAGTTATAAATGACAGCTATCGTCCAAAAATAGACTGAAGTAAGGCTGCCAAGAGGACTTGAAAGCGGGGCAGAATTGCAGGAAACCGATTTCAGGAGGTAGACTGGAATTGCATTGAAAGCATAGGAAAAGAGGCAGAACGTCCACAATGATGCACTTGGCCAAAAAGGGCGTATGCGTTTTTTCCTGAATATATTCAGGAAAAAACGCATACGCCCTTTTTGGCCAACCAAGCAAGCTTGCAAAGGAAATCTGCACTACAATGAAGTCTCACTTCCCCCCGGTCAAAAGGGCCATCTGAAAAAAGTGTAAAATCCAGAAAGGCAGGACAGGCCATGGAGAACTGGGAGCCTTGTTATGCTGATGGGCGGGATGTAAATTGCCAACAGACACTCGGGAGAAGTGTATGGTGTTTCCTGAAACATCTAAAAAACAAAGCAACAGAGCCTAGGGCACTTCCACTTATGGTCCTATAGCTTAGGGAAATTAAAATCAAAAAGACACAGCCACCCCAAAGTTTGGAACGGCTCTGTTTACAAGAACCTCGTTTACAGTACAAGTTCAACATCGCAGAAAGTGAAAAATGGATAAAGAAGTTGTGGTATTTACTTACAAAGCAATATCACTCAGCAATGAAATCTATGTCATCAGGCCCTTAGCAGCACAATGAGTGGATTCAGGTATGATGATTCTAACTGAAATAAGTCACACAGAAAAAGAAACATCATAAGATATCAGTAATACACGGAATGTAAACTTGGCTACACAGGAACTGAATTACAGAACAGAACAGGGTCTCAAATTTAGAAAACCAACTTATGCTTGCTTAAGGGTAAAGGTGAGTTGGGGTGCTGCATAAAACCAGAGATTGAAATGAGCACAGATAAAGTTCCTTAAGCCAAATATGGAATAGACAAGAGCTACTCCTTGCTCAACGAAATGGACTCAACACCGCATATTAAACGCCTAAGAATGTACCTGACTAGTAAGTATCTTAAAACCTATGGATTGCTATGTCTCCGAAAGAGAATCAAGCATGTGTACAGGGGCATAAACGCAGCAGTGATAGGATTGGAGAGGTTCGGTGAGCAAATGAAGACCCTTTGAAGTCATATTGCATGGTACCCATTCCACGGGTTTCAACTACCCAGGTTTAAGGTATTCTTCCTTCAGCTAAAACATGCATGTGGAACCCAGAGTATGATCAACCATGTGATCGGGAGACGTGTTCAAATATGTCTCAGTTTTCCTCCCCTGGTACTCGGGTGCAACATTCCAGACGCTTTACTAACACTCTCCCCACTTGGAGAGTCAGCGCCTTTAACCTCCTGTTTGGCCCAGTTTGCAATTTCTGCGGAAGATGAACAGGAATAGCGAGAACCAATGAGAGACTAGCTGGAGGTGTCTGGACGGGCAAATTTAACTCTCATTTCCCACCAGGAAGAGGAAATAACCAAAGGCTCAGCGTGCCGTGCCGGAACCAGATTAGGGCCTGAAGCCATCCTGCGGTGTTGCGGCCAGCTCACAAGAAAGCGAGTTGAAGAAAGGAGCTCAGGGGCACTGTAATTCACAAACCTGCAGAGTTATAAATGACAGCTATCGTCCAAAAATAGACTGAAGTAAGGCTGCCAAGAGGACTTGAAAGCGGGGCAGAATTGCAGGAAACCGATTTCAGGAGGTAGACTGGAATTGCATTGAAAGCATAGGAAAAGAGGCAGAACGTCCACAATGATGCACTTGGCCAAAAAGGGCGTATGCGTTTTTTCCTGAATATATTCAGGAAAAAACGCATACGCCCTTTTTGGCCAACCAAGCAAGCTTGCAAAGGAAATCTGCACTACAATGAAGTCTCACTTCCCCCGGTCAAAAGGGCCATCTGAAAAAAGTGTAAAATCCAGAAAGGCAGGACAGGCCATGGAGAACTGGGAGCCTTGTTATGCTGATGGGCGGGATGTAAATTGCCAACAGACACTCGGGAGAAGTGTATGGTGTTTCCTGAAACATCTAAAAAACAAAGCAACAGAGCCTAGGGCACTTCCACTTATGGTCCTATAGCTTAGGGAAATTAAAATCAAAAAGACACAGCCACCCCAAAGTTTGGAACGGCTCTGTTTACAAGAACCTCGTTTACAGTACAAGTTCAACATCGCAGAAAGTGAAAAATGGATAAAGAAGTTGTGGTATTTACTTACAAAGCAATATCACTCAGCAATGAAATCTATGTCATCAGGCCCTTAGCAGCACAATGAGTGGATTCAGGTATGATGATTCTAACTGAAATAAGTCACACAGAAAAAGAAACATCATAAGATATCAGTAATACACGGAATGTAAACTTGGCTACACAGGAACTGAATTACAGAACAGAACAGGGTCTCAAATTTAGAAAACCAACTTATGCTTGCTTAAGGGAAAGGTGAGTTGGGGTGCTGCATAAAACCAGAGATTGAAATGAGCACAGATAAAGTTCCTTAAGCCAAATATGGAATAGACAAGAGCTACTCCTTGCTCAACGAAATGGACTCAACACCGCATATTAAACGCCTAAGAATGTACCTGACTAGTAAGTATCTTAAAACCTATGGATTGCTATGTCTCCGAAAGAGAATCAAGCATGTGTACAGGGGCATAAACGCAGCAGTGATAGGATTGGAGAGGTTCGGTGAGCAAATGAAGACCCTTTGAAGTCATATTGCATGGTACCCATTCCACGGGTTTCAACTACCCAGGTTTAAGGTATTCTTCCTTCAGCTAAAACATGCATGTGGAACCCAGAGTATGATCAACCATGTGATCGGGAGACGTGTTCAAATATGTCTCAGTTTTCCTCCCCTGGTACTCGGGTGCAACATTCCAGACGCTTTACTAACACTCTCCCCACTTGGAGAGTCAGCCCTTTAACCTCCTGTTTGGCCCAGTTTGCAATTTCTGCGGAAGATGAACAGGAATAGCGAGAACCAATGAGAGACTAGCTGGAGGTGTCTGGACGGGCAAATTTAACTCTCATTTCCCACCAGGAAGAGGAATTAACCAAAGGCTCAGCGTGCCGTGCCGGAACCAGATTAGGGCCTGAAGCCATCCTGCGGTGTTGCGGCCAGGTCACAAGAAAGCGAGTTGAAGAAAGGAGCTCAGGGGCACTGTAATTCACAAACCTGCAGAGTTATAAATGACAGCTATCGTCCAAAAATAGACTGAAGTAAGGCTGCCAAGAGGACTTGAAAGCGGGGCAGAATTGCAGGAAACCGATTTCAGGAGGTAGACTGGAATTGCATTGAAAGCATAGGAAAAGAGGCAGAACGTCCACAATGATGCACTTGGCCAAAAAGGGCGTATGCGTTTTTTCCTGAATATATTCAGGAAAAAACGCATACGCCCTTTTTGGCCAACCAAGCAAGCTTGCAAAGGAAATCTGCACTACAATGAAGTCTCACTTCCCCCCGGTCAAAAGGGCCATCTGAAAAAAGTGTAAAATCCAGAAAGGCAGGACAGGCCATGGAGAACTGGGAGCCTTGTTATGCTGATGGGCGGGATGTAAATTGCCAACAGACACTCGGGAGAAGTGTATGGTGTTTCCTGAAACATCTAAAAAACAAAGCAACAGAGCCTAGGGCACTTCCACTTATGGTCCTATAGCTTAGGGAAATTAAAATCAAAAGACACAGCCACCCCAAAGTTTGGGACGCCTCTGTTTACAAGAACCTCGTTTACAGTACAAGTTCAACATCGCAGAAAGTGAAAAATGGATAAAGAAGTTGTGGTATTTACTTACAAAGCAATATCACTCAGCAATGAAATCTATGTCATCAGGCCCTTAGCAGCACAATGAGTGGATTCAGGTATGATGATTCTAACTGAAATAAGTCACACAGAAAAAGAAACATCATAAGATATCAGTAATACACGGAATGTAAACTTGGCTACACAGGAACTGAATTACAGAACAGAACAGGGTCTCAAATTTAGAAAACCAACTTATGCTTGCTTAAGGGGAAAGGTGAGTTGGGGTGCTGCATAAAACCAGAGATTGAAATGAGCACAGATAAAGTTCCTTAAGCCAAATATGGAATAGACAAGAGCTACTCCTTGCTCAACGAAATGGACTCAACACCGCATATTAAACGCCTAAGAATGTACCTGACTAGTAAGTATCTTAAAACCTATGGATTGCTATGTCTCCGAAAGAGAATCAAGCATGTGTACAGGGGCATAAACGCAGCAGTGATAGGATTGGAGAGGTTCGGTGAGCAAATGAAGACCCTTTGAAGTCATATTGCATGGTACCCATTCCACGGGTTTCAACTACCAGGTTTAAGGTATTCTTCCTTCAGCTAAAACATGCATGTGGAACCCAGAGTATGATCAACCATGTGATCGGGAGACGTGTTCAAATATGTCTCAGTTTTCCTCCCCTGGTACTCGGGTGCAACATTCCAGACGCTTTACTAACACTCTCCCCACTTGGAGAGTCAGCGCCTTTAACCTCCTGTTTGGCCCAGTTTGCAATTTCTGCGGAAGATGAACAGGAATAGCGAGAACCAATGAGAGACTAGCTGGAGGTGTCTGGACGGGCAAATTTAACTCTCATTTCCCACCAGGAAGAGGAATAAACCAAAGGCTCAGCGTGCCGTGCCGGAACCAGATTAGGGCCTGAAGCCATCCTGCGGTGTTGCGGCCAGCTCACAAGAAAGCGAGTTGAAGAAAGGAGCTCAGGGGCACTGTAATTCACAAACCTGCAGAGTTATAAATGACAGCTATCGTCCAAAAATAGACTGAAGTAAGGCTGCCAAGAGGACTTGAAAGCGGGGCAGAATTGCAGGAAACCGATTTCAGGAGGTAGACTGGAATTGCATTGAAAGCATAGGAAAAGAGGCAGAACGTCCACAATGATGCACTTGGCCAAAAAGGGCGTATGCGTTTTTTCCTGAATATATTCAGGAAAAAACGCATACGCCCTTTTTGGCCAACCAAGCAAGCTTGCAAAGGAAATCTGCACTACAATGAAGTCTCACTTCCCCCCGGTCAAAAGGGCCATCTGAAAAAAGTGTAAAATCCAGAAAGGCAGGACAGGCCATGGAGAACTGGGAGCCTTGTTATGCTGATGGGCGGGATGTAAATTGCCAACAGACACTCGGGAGAAGTGTATGGTGTTTCCTGAAACATCTAAAAAACAAAGCAACAGAGCCTAGGGCACTTCCACTTATGGTCCTATAGCTTAGGGAAATTAAAATCAAAAAGACACAGCCACCCCAAAGTTTGGAACGGCTCTGTTTACAAGAACCTCGTTTACAGTACAAGTTCAACATCGCAGAAAGTGAAAAATGGATAAAGAAGTTGTGGTATTTACTTACAAAGCAATATCACTCAGCAATGAAATCTATGTCATCAGGCCCTTAGCAGCACAATGAGTGGATTCAGGTATGATGATTCTAACTGAAATAAGTCACACAGAAAAAGAAACATCATAAGATATCAGTAATACACGGAATGTAAACTTGGCTACACAGGAACTGAATTACAGAACAGAACAGGGTCTCAAATTTAGAAAACCAACTTATGCTTGCTTAAGGGGAAAGGTGAGTTGGGGTGCTGCATAAAACCAGAGATTGAAATGAGCACAGATAAAGTTCCTTAAGCCAAATATGGAATAGACAAGAGCTACTCCTTGCTCAACGAAATGGACTCAACTCCGCATATTAAACGCCTAAGAATGTACCTGACTAGTAAGTATCTTAAAACCTATGGATTGCTATGTCTCCGAAAGAGAATCAAGCATGTGTACAGGGGCATAAACGCAGCAGTGATAGGATTGGAGAGGTTCGGTGAGCAAATGAAGACCCTTTGAAGTCATATTGCATGGTACCCATTCCACGGGTTTCAACTCTCCAGGTTTAAGGTATTCTTCCTTCAGCTAAAACATGCATGTGGAACCCAGAGTATGATCAACCATGTGATCGGGAGACGTGTTCAAATATGTCTCAGTTTTCCTCCCCTGGTACTCGGGTGCAACATTCCAGACGCTTTACTAACACTCTCCCCACTTGGAGAGTCAGCCCTTTAACCTCCTGTTTGGCCCAGTTTGCAATTTCTGCGGAAGATGAACAGGAATAGCGAGAACCAATGAGAGACTAGCTGGAGGTGTCTGGACGGGCAAATTTAACTCTCATTTCCCACCAGGAAGAGGAATTAACCAAAGGCTCAGCGTGCCGTGCCGGAACCAGATTAGGGCCTGAAGCCATCCTGCGGTGTTGCGGCCAGGTCACAAGAAAGCGAGTTGAAGAAAGGAGCTCAGGGGCACTGTAATTCACAAACCTGCAGAGTTATAAATGACAGCTATCGTCCAAAAATAGACTGAAGTAAGGCTGCCAAGAGGACTTGAAAGCGGGGCAGAATTGCAGGAAACCGATTTCAGGAGGTAGACTGGAATTGCATTGAAAGCATAGGAAAAGAGGCAGAACGTCCACAATGATGCACTTGGCCAAAAAGGGCGTATGCGTTTTTTCCTGAATATATTCAGGAAAAAACGCATACGCCCTTTTTGGCCAACCAAGCAAGCTTGCAAAGGAAATCTGCACTACAATGAAGTCTCACTTCCCCCGGTCAAAAGGGCCATCTGAAAAAAGTGTAAAATCCAGAAAGGCAGGACAGGCCATGGAGAACTGGGAGCCTTGTTATGCTGATGGGCGGGATGTAAATTGCCAACAGACACTCGGGAGAAGTGTATGGTGTTTCCTGAAACATCTAAAAAACAAAGCAACAGAGCCTAGGGCACTTCCACTTATGGTCCTATAGCTTAGGGAAATTAAAATCAAAAAGACACAGCCACCCCAAAGTTTGGAACGCCTCTGTTTACAAGAACCTCGTTTACAGTACAAGTTCAACATCGCAGAAAGTGAAAAATGGATAAAGAAGTTGTGGTATTTACTTACAAAGCAATATCACTCAGCAATGAAATCTATGTCATCAGGCCCTTAGCAGCACAATGAGTGGATTCAGGTATGATGATTCTAACTGAAATAAGTCACACAGAAAAAGAAACATCATAAGATATCAGTAATACACGGAATGTAAACTTGGCTACACAGGAACTGAATTACAGAACAGAACAGGGTCTCAAATTTAGAAAACCAACTTATGCTTGCTTAAGGGAAAGGTGAGTTGGGGTGCTGCATAAAACCAGAGATTGAAATGAGCACAGATAAAGTTCCTTAAGCCAAATATGGAATAGACAAGAGCTACTCCTTGCTCAACGAAATGGACTCAACACCGCATATTAAACGCCTAAGAATGTACCTGACTAGTAAGTATCTTAAAACCTATGGATTGCTATGTCTCCGAAAGAGAATCAAGCATGTGTACAGGGGCATAAACGCAGCAGTGATAGGATTGGAGAGGTTCGGTGAGCAAATGAAGACCCTTTGAAGTCATATTGCATGGTACCCATTCCACGGGTTTCAACTCTCCAGGTTTAAGGTATTCTTCCTTCAGCTAAAACATGCATGTGGAACCCAGAGTATGATCAACCATGTGATCGGGAGACGTGTTCAAATATGTCTCAGTTTTCCTCCCCTGGTACTCGGGTGCAACATTCCAGACGCTTTACTAACACTCTCCCCACTTGGAGAGTCAGCGCCTTTAACCTCCTGTTTGGCCCAGTTTGCAATTTCTGCGGAAGATGAACAGGAATAGCGAGAACCAATGAGAGACTAGCTGGAGGTGTCTGGACGGGCAAATTTAACTCTCATTTCCCACCAGGAAGAGGAATTAACCAAAGGCTCAGCGTGCCGTGCCGGAACCAGATTAGGGCCTGAAGCCATCCTGCGGTGTTGCGGCCAGGTCACAAGAAAGCGAGTTGAAGAAAGGAGCTCAGGGGCACTGTAATTCACAAACCTGCAGAGTTATAAATGACAGCTATCGTCCAAAAATAGACTGAAGTAAGGCTGCCAAGAGGACTTGAAAGCGGGGCAGAATTGCAGGAAACCGATTTCAGGAGGTAGACTGGAATTGCATTGAAAGCATAGGAAAAGAGGCAGAACGTCCACAATGATGCACTTGGCCAAAAAGGGCGTATGCGTTTTTTCCTGAATATATTCAGGAAAAAACGCATACGCCCTTTTTGGCCAACCAAGCAAGCTTGCAAAGGAAATCTGCACTACAATGAAGTCTCACTTCCCCCCGGTCAAAAGGGCCATCTGAAAAAAGTGTAAAATCCAGAAAGGCAGGACAGGCCATGGAGAACTGGGAGCCTTGTTATGCTGATGGGCGGGATGTAAATTGCCAACAGACACTCGGGAGAAGTGTATGGTGTTTCCTGAAACATCTAAAAAACAAAGCAACAGAGCCTAGGGCACTTCCACTTATGGTCCTATAGCTTAGGGAAATTAAAATCAAAAAGACACAGCCACCCCAAAGTTTGGGAAGCCTCTGTTTACAAGAACCTCGTTTACAGTACAAGTTCAACATCGCAGAAAGTGAAAAATGGATAAAGAAGTTGTGGTATTTACTTACAAAGCAATATCACTCAGCAATGAAATCTATGTCATCAGGCCCTTAGCAGCACAATGAGTGGATTCAGGTATGATGATTCTAACTGAAATAAGTCACACAGAAAAAGAAACATCATAAGATATCAGTAATACACGGAATGTAAACTTGGCTACACAGGAACTGAATTACAGAACAGAACAGGGTCTCAAATTTAGAAAACCAACTTATGCTTGCTTAAGGGTAAGGTGAGTTGGGGTGCTGCATAAAACCAGAGATTGAAATGAGCACAGATAAAGTTCCTTAAGCCAAATATGGAATAGACAAGAGCTACTCCTTGCTCAACGAAATGGACTCAACACCGCATATTAAACGCCTAAGAATGTACCTGACTAGTAAGTATCTTAAAACCTATGGATTGCTATGTCTCCGAAAGAGAATCAAGCATGTGTACAGGGGCATAAACGCAGCAGTGATAGGATTGGAGAGGTTCGGTGAGCAAATGAAGACCCTTTGAAGTCATATTGCATGGTACCCATTCCACGGGTTTCAACTCTCCAGGTTTAAGGTATTCTTCCTTCAGCTAAAACATGCATGTGGAACCCAGAGTATGATCAACCATGTGATCGGGAGACGTGTTCAAATATGTCTCAGTTTTCCTCCCCTGGTACTCGGGTGCAACATTCCAGACGCTTTACTAACACTCTCCCCACTTGGAGAGTCAGCGCCTTTAACCTCCTGTTTGGCCCAGTTTGCAATTTCTGCGGAAGATGAACAGGAATAGCGAGAACCAATGAGAGACTAGCTGGAGGTGTCTGGACGGGCAAATTTAACTCTCATTTCCCACCAGGAAGAGGAATTAACCAAAGGCTCAGCGTGCCGTGCCGGAACCAGATTAGGGCCTGAAGCCATCCTGCGGTGTTGCGGCCAGCTCACAAGAAAGCGAGTTGAAGAAAGGAGCTCAGGGGCACTGTAATTCACAAACCTGCAGAGTTATAAATGACAGCTATCGTCCAAAAATAGACTGAAGTAAGGCTGCCAAGAGGACTTGAAAGCGGGGCAGAATTGCAGGAAACCGATTTCAGGAGGTAGACTGGAATTGCATTGAAAGCATAGGAAAAGAGGCAGAACGTCCACAATGATGCACTTGGCCAAAAAGGGCGTATGCGTTTTTTCCTGAATATATTCAGGAAAAAACGCATACGCCCTTTTTGGCCAACCAAGCAAGCTTGCAAAGGAAATCTGCACTACAATGAAGTCTCACTTCCCCCGGTCAAAAGGGCCATCTGAAAAAAGTGTAAAATCCAGAAAGGCAGGACAGGCCATGGAGAACTGGGAGCCTTGTTATGCTGATGGGCGGGATGTAAATTGCCAACAGACACTCGGGAGAAGTGTATGGTGTTTCCTGAAACATCTAAAAAACAAAGCAACAGAGCCTAGGGCACTTCCACTTATGGTCCTATAGCTTAGGGAAATTAAAATCAAAAAGACACAGCCACCCCAAAGTTTGGAACGGCTCTGTTTACAAGAACCTCGTTTACAGTACAAGTTCAACATCGCAGAAAGTGAAAAATGGATAAAGAAGTTGTGGTATTTACTTACAAAGCAATATCACTCAGCAATGAAATCTATGTCATCAGGCCCTTAGCAGCACAATGAGTGGATTCAGGTATGATGATTCTAACTGAAATAAGTCACACAGAAAAAGAAACATCATAAGATATCAGTAATACACGGAATGTAAACTTGGCTACACAGGAACTGAATTACAGAACAGAACAGGGTCTCAAATTTAGAAAACCAACTTATGCTTGCTTAAGGGTAAAGGTGAGTTGGGGTGCTGCATAAAACCAGAGATTGAAATGAGCACAGATAAAGTTCCTTAAGCCAAATATGGAATAGACAAGAGCTACTCCTTGCTCAACGAAATGGACTCAACACCGCATATTAAACGCCTAAGAATGTACCTGACTAGTAAGTATCTTAAAACCTATGGATTGCTATGTCTCCGAAAGAGAATCAAGCATGTGTACAGGGGCATAAACGCAGCAGTGATAGGATTGGAGAGGTTCGGTGAGCAAATGAAGACCCTTTGAAGTCATATTGCATGGTACCCATTCCACGGGTTTCAACTACCCAGGTTTAAGGTATTCTTCCTTCAGCTAAAACATGCATGTGGAACCCAGAGTATGATCAACCATGTGATCGGGAGACGTGTTCAAATATGTCTCAGTTTTCCTCCCCTGGTACTCGGGTGCAACATTCCAGACGCTTTACTAACACTCTCCCCACTTGGAGAGTCAGTCCCTTTAACCTCCTGTTTGGCCCAGTTTGCAATTTCTGCGGAAGATGAACAGGAATAGCGAGAACCAATGAGAGGCTAGCTGGAGGTGTCTGGACGGGCAAATTTAACTCTCATTTCCCACCAGGAAGAGGAAATAACCAAAGGCTCAGCGTGCCGTGCCGGAACCAGATTAGGGCCTGAAGCCATCCTGCGGTGTTGCGGCCAGCTCACAAGAAAGCGAGTTGAAGAAAGGAGCTCAGGGGCACTGTAATTCACAAACCTGCAGAGTTATAAATGACAGCTATCGTCCAAAAATAGACTGAAGTAAGGCTGCCAAGAGGACTTGAAAGCGGGGCAGAATTGCAGGAAACCGATTTCAGGAGGTAGACTGGAATTGCATTGAAAGCATAGGAAAAGAGGCAGAACGTCCACAATGATGCACTTGGCCAAAAAGGGCGTATGCGTTTTTTCCTGAATATATTCAGGAAAAAACGCATACGCCCTTTTTGGCCAACCAAGCAAGCTTGCAAAGGAAATCTGCACTACAATGAAGTCTCACTTCCCCCCGGTCAAAAGGGCCATCTGAAAAAAGTGTAAAATCCAGAAAGGCAGGACAGGCCATGGAGAACTGGGAGCCTTGTTATGCTGATGGGCGGGATGTAAATTGCCAACAGACACTCGGGAGAAGTGTATGGTGTTTCCTGAAACATCTAAAAAACAAAGCAACAGAGCCTAGGGCACTTCCACTTATGGTCCTATAGCTTAGGGAAATTAAAATCAAAAAGACACAGCCACCCCAAAGTTTGGAACGGCTCTGTTTACAAGAACCTCGTTTACAGTACAAGTTCAACATCGCAGAAAGTGAAAAATGGATAAAGAAGTTGTGGTATTTACTTACAAAGCAATATCACTCAGCAATGAAATCTATGTCATCAGGCCCTTAGCAGCACAATGAGTGGATTCAGGTATGATGATTCTAACTGAAATAAGTCACACAGAAAAAGAAACATCATAAGATATCAGTAATACACGGAATGTAAACTTGGCTACACAGGAACTGAATTACAGAACAGAACAGGGTCTCAAATTTAGAAAACCAACTTATGCTTGCTTAAGGGTAAAGGTGAGTTGGGGTGCTGCATAAAACCAGAGATTGAAATGAGCACAGATAAAGTTCCTTAAGCCAAATATGGAATAGACAAGAGCTACTCCTTGCTCAACGAAATGGACTCAACACCGCATATTAAACGCCTAAGAATGTACCTGACTAGTAAGTATCTTAAAACCTATGGATTGCTATGTCTCCGAAAGAGAATCAAGCATGTGTACAGGGGCATAAACGCAGCAGTGATAGGATTGGAGAGGTTCGGTGAGCAAATGAAGACCCTTTGAAGTCATATTGCATGGTACCCATTCCACGGGTTTCAACTACCCAGGTTTAAGGTATTCTTCCTTCAGCTAAAACATGCATGTGGAACCCAGAGTATGATCAACCATGTGATCGGGAGACGTGTTCAAATATGTCTCAGTTTTCCTCCCCTGGTACTCGGGTGCAACATTCCAGACGCTTTACTAACACTCTCCCCACTTGGAGAGTCAGCGCCTTTAACCTCCTGTTTGGCCCAGTTTGCAATTTCTGCGGAAGATGAACAGGAATAGCGAGAACCAATGAGAGACTAGCTGGAGGTGTCTGGACGGGCAAATTTAACTCTCATTTCCCACCAGGAAGAGGAAATAACCAAAGGCTCAGCGTGCCGTGCCGGAACCAGATTAGGGCCTGAAGCCATCCTGCGGTGTTGCGGCCAGGTCACAAGAAAGCGAGTTGAAGAAAGGAGCTCAGGGGCACTGTAATTCACAAACCTGCAGAGTTATAAATGACAGCTATCGTCCAAAAATAGACTGAAGTAAGGCTGCCAAGAGGACTTGAAAGCGGGGCAGAATTGCAGGAAACCGATTTCAGGAGGTAGACTGGAATTGCATTGAAAGCATAGGAAAAGAGGCAGAACGTCCACAATGATGCACTTGGCCAAAAAGGGCGTATGCGTTTTTTCCTGAATATATTCAGGAAAAAACGCATACGCCCTTTTTGGCCAACCAAGCAAGCTTGCAAAGGAAATCTGCACTACAATGAAGTCTCACTTCCCCCCGGTCAAAAGGGCCATCTGAAAAAAGTGTAAAATCCAGAAAGGCAGGACAGGCCATGGAGAACTGGGAGCCTTGTTATGCTGATGGGCGGGATGTAAATTGCCAACACTCTGGTGAAGTGTATGGTGTTTCCTGAAACATCTAAAAAACAAAGCAACAGAGCCTAGGGCACTTCCACTTATGGTCCTATAGCTTAGGGAAATTAAAATCAAAAAGACACAGCCACCCCAAAGTTTGGGACGGCTCTGTTTACAAGAACCTCGTTTACAGTACAAGTTCAACATCGCAGAAAGTGAAAAATGGATAAAGAAGTTGTGGTATTTACTTACAAAGCAATATCACTCAGCAATGAAATCTATGTCATCAGGCCCTTAGCAGCACAATGAGTGGATTCAGGTATGATGATTCTAACTGAAATAAGTCACACAGAAAAAGAAACATCATAAGATATCAGTAATACACGGAATGTAAACTTGGCTACACAGGAACTGAATTACAGAACAGAACAGGGTCTCAAATTTAGAAAACCAACTTATGCTTGCTTAAGGGGAAGGTGAGTTGGGGTGCTGCATAAAACCAGAGATTGAAATGAGCACAGATAAAGTTCCTTAAGCCAAATATGGAATAGACAAGAGCTACTCCTTGCTCAACGAAATGGACTCAACACCGCATATTAAACGCCTAAGAATGTACCTGACTAGTAAGTATCTTAAAACCTATGGATTGCTATGTCTCCGAAAGAGAATCAAGCATGTGTACAGGGGCATAAACGCAGCAGTGATAGGATTGGAGAGGTTCGGTGAGCAAATGAAGACCCTTTGAAGTCATATTGCATGGTACCCATTCCACGGGTTTCAACTCTCCAGGTTTAAGGTATTCTTCCTTCAGCTAAAACATGCATGTGGAACCCAGAGTATGATCAACCATGTGAACGGGAGACGTGTTCAAATATGTCTCAGTTTTCCTCCCCTGGTACTCGGGTGCAACATTCCAGACGCTTTACTAACACTCTCCCCACTTGGAGAGTCAGCGCTTTAACCTCCTGTTTGGCCCAGTTTGCAATTTCTGCGGAAGATGAACAGGAATAGCGAGAACCAATGAGAGGCTAGCTGGAGGTGTCTGGACGGGCAAATTTAACTCTCATTTCCCACCAGGAAGAGGAAATAACCAAAGGCTCAGCGTGCCGTGCCGGAACCAGATTAGGGCCTGAAGCCATCCTGCGGTGTTGCGGCCAGGTCACAAGAAAGCGAGTTGAAGAAAGGAGCTCAGGGGCACTGTAATTCACAAACCTGCAGAGTTATAAATGACAGCTATCGTCCAAAAATAGACTGAAGTAAGGCTGCCAAGAGGACTTGAAAGCGGGGCAGAATTGCAGGAAACCGATTTCAGGAGGTAGACTGGAATTGCATTGAAAGCATAGGAAAAGAGGCAGAACGTCCACAATGATGCACTTGGCCAAAAAGGGCGTATGCGTTTTTTCCTGAATATATTCAGGAAAAAACGCATACGCCCTTTTTGGCCAACCAAGCAAGCTTGCAAAGGAAATCTGCACTACAATGAAGTCTCACTTCCCCCGGTCAAAAGGGCCATCTGAAAAAAGTGTAAAATCCAGAAAGGCAGGACAGGCCATGGAGAACTGGGAGCCTTGTTATGCTGATGGGCGGGATGTAAATTGCCAACAGACACTCGGGAGAAGTGTATGGTGTTTCCTGAAACATCTAAAAAACAAAGCAACAGAGCCTAGGGCACTTCCACTTATGGTCCTATAGCTTAGGGAAATTAAAATCAAAAAGACACAGCCACCCCAAAGTTTGGAACGGCTCTGTTTACAAGAACCTCGTTTACAGTACAAGTTCAACATCGCAGAAAGTGAAAAATGGATAAAGAAGTTGTGGTATTTACTTACAAAGCAATATCACTCAGCAATGAAATCTATGTCATCAGGCCCTTAGCAGCACAATGAGTGGATTCAGGTATGATGATTCTAACTGAAATAAGTCACACAGAAAAAGAAACATCATAAGATATCAGTAATACACGGAATGTAAACTTGGCTACACAGGAACTGAATTACAGAACAGAACAGGGTCTCAAATTTAGAAAACCAACTTATGCTTGCTTAAGGGAAAGGTGAGTTGGGGTGCTGCATAAAACCAGAGATTGAAATGAGCACAGATAAAGTTCCTTAAGCCAAATATGGAATAGACAAGAGCTACTCCTTGCTCAACGAAATGGACTCAACACCGCATATTAAACGCCTAAGAATGTACCTGACTAGTAAGTATCTTAAAACCTATGGATTGCTATGTCTCCGAAAGAGAATCAAGCATGTGTACAGGGGCATAAACGCAGCAGTGATAGGATTGGAGAGGTTCGGTGAGCAAATGAAGACCCTTTGAAGTCATATTGCATGGTACCCATTCCACGGGTCTCAACTCTCCAGGTTTAAGGTATTCTTCCTTCAGCTAAAACATGCATGTGGAACCCAGAGTATGATCAACCATGTGAACGGGAGACGTGTTCAAATATGTCTCAGTTTTCCTCCCCTGGTACTCGGGTGCAACATTCCAGACGCTTTACTAACACTCTCCCCACTTGGAGAGTCAGCCCTTTAACCTCCTGTTTGGCCCAGTTTGCAATTTCTGCGGAAGATGAACAGGAATAGCGAGAACCAATGAGAGACTAGCTGGAGGTGTCTGGACGGGCAAATTTAACTCTCATTTCCCACCAGGAAGAGGAAATAACCAAAGGCTCAGCGTGCCGTGCCGGAACCAGATTAGGGCCTGAAGCCATCCTGCGGTGTTGCGGCCAGCTCACAAGAAAGCGAGTTGAAGAAAGGAGCTCAGGGGCACTGTAATTCACAAACCTGCAGAGTTATAAATGACAGCTATCGTCCAAAAATAGACTGAAGTAAGGCTGCCAAGAGGACTTGAAAGCGGGGCAGAATTGCAGGAAACCGATTTCAGGAGGTAGACTGGAATTGCATTGAAAGCATAGGAAAAGAGGCAGAACGTCCACAATGATGCACTTGGCCAAAAAGGGCGTATGCGTTTTTTCCTGAATATATTCAGGAAAAAACGCATACGCCCTTTTTGGCCAACCAAGCAAGCTTGCAAAGGAAATCTGCACTACAATGAAGTCTCACTTCCCCCCGACAAAAGGGCCATCTGAAAAAAGTGTAAAATCCAGAAAGGCAGGACAGGCCATGGAGAACTGGGAGCCTTGTTATGCTGATGGGCGGGATGTAAATTGCCAACAGACACTCGGGAGAAGTGTATGGTGTTTCCTGAAACATCTAAAAAACAAAGCAACAGAGCCTAGGGCACTTCCACTTATGGTCCTATAGCTTAGGGAAATTAAAATCAAAAAGACACAGCCACCCCAAAGTTTGGGACGGCTCTGTTTACAAGAACCTCGTTTACAGTACAAGTTCAACATCGCAGAAAGTGAAAAATGGATAAAGAAGTTGTGGTATTTACTTACAAAGCAATATCACTCAGCAATGAAATCTATGTCATCAGGCCCTTAGCAGCACAATGAGTGGATTCAGGTATGATGATTCTAACTGAAATAAGTCACACAGAAAAAGAAACATCATAAGATATCAGTAATACACGGAATGGAAACTTGGCTACACAGGAACTGAATTACAGAACAGAACAGGGTCTCAAATTTAGAAAACCAACTTATGCTTGCTTAAGGGAAAGGTGAGTTGGGGTGCTGCATAAAACCAGAGATTGAAATGAGCACAGATAAAGTTCCTTAAGCCAAATATGGAATAGACAAGAGCTACTCCTTGCTCAACGAAATGGACTCAACACCGCATATTAAACGCCTAAGAATGTACCTGACTAGTAAGTATCTTAAAACCTATGGATTGCTATGTCTCCGAAAGAGAATCAAGCATGTGTACAGGGGCATAAACGCAGCAGTGATAGGATTGGAGAGGTTCGGTGAGCAAATGAAGACCCTTTGAAGTCATATTGCATGGTACCCATTCCACGGGTTTCAACTACCCAGGTTTAAGGTATTCTTCCTTCAGCTAAAACATGCATGTGGAACCCAGAGTATGATCAACCATGTGATCGGGAGACGTGTTCAAATATGTCTCAGTTTTCCTCCCCTGGTACTCGGGTGCAACATTCCAGACGCTTTACTAACACTCTCCCCACTTGGAGAGTCAGCGCCTTTAACCTCCTGTTTGGCCCAGTTTGCAATTTCTGCGGAAGATGAACAGGAATAGCGAGAACCAATGAGAGACTAGCTGGAGGTGTCTGGACGGGCAAATTTAACTCTCATTTCCCACCAGGAAGAGGAATTAACCAAAGGCTCAGCGTGCCGTGCCGGAACCAGATTAGGGCCTGAAGCCATCCTGCGGTGTTGCGGCCAGCTCACAAGAAAGCGAGTTGAAGAAAGGAGCTCAGGGGCACTGTAATTCACAAACCTGCAGAGTTATAAATGACAGCTATCGTCCAAAAATAGACTGAAGTAAGGCTGCCAAGAGGACTTGAAAGCGGGGCAGAATTGCAGGAAACCGATTTCAGGAGGTAGACTGGAATTGCATTGAAAGCATAGGAAAAGAGGCAGAACGTCCACAATGATGCACTTGGCCAAAAAGGGCGTATGCGTTTTTTCCTGAATATATTCAGGAAAAAACGCATACGCCCTTTTTGGCCAACCAAGCAAGCTTGCAAAGGAAATCTGCACTACAATGAAGTCTCACTTCCCCCCGGTCAAAAGGGCCATCTGAAAAAAGTGTAAAATCCAGAAAGGCAGGACAGGCCATGGAGAACTGGGAGCCTTGTTATGCTGATGGGCGGGATGTAAATTGCCAACAGACACTCGGGAGAAGTGTATGGTGTTTCCTGAAACATCTAAAAAACAAAGCAACAGAGCCTAGGGCACTTCCACTTATGGTCCTATAGCTTAGGGAAATTAAAATCAAAAAGACACAGCCACCCCAAAGTTTGGGACGCCTCTGTTTACAAGAACCTCGTTTACAGTACAAGTTCAACATCGCAGAAAGTGAAAAATGGATAAAGAAGTTGTGGTATTTACTTACAAAGCAATATCACTCAGCAATGAAATCTATGTCATCAGGCCCTTAGCAGCACAATGAGTGGATTCAGGTATGATGATTCTAACTGAAATAAGTCACACAGAAAAAGAAACATCATAAGATATCAGTAATACACGGAATGTAAACTTGGCTACACAGGAACTGAATTACAGAACAGAACAGGGTCTCAAATTTAGAAAACCAACTTATGCTTGCTTAAGGGTAAAGGTGAGTTGGGGTGCTGCATAAAACCAGAGATTGAAATGAGCACAGATAAAGTTCCTTAAGCCAAATATGGAATAGACAAGAGCTACTCCTTGCTCAACGAAATGGACTCAACACCGCATATTAAACGCCTAAGAATGTACCTGACTAGTAAGTATCTTAAAACCTATGGATTGCTATGTCTCCGAAAGAGAATCAAGCATGTGTACAGGGGCATAAACGCAGCAGTGATAGGATTGGAGAGGTTCGGTGAGCAAATGAAGACCCTTTGAAGTCATATTGCATGGTACCCATTCCACGGGTCTCAACTCTCCAGGTTTAAGGTATTCTTCCTTCAGCTAAAACATGCATGTGGAACCCAGAGTATGATCAACCATGTGAACGGGAGACGTGTTCAAATATGTCTCAGTTTTCCTCCCCTGGTACTCGGGTGCAACATTCCAGACGCTTTACTAACACTCTCCCCACTTGGAGAGTCAGCGCCTTTAACCTCCTGTTTGGCCCAGTTTGCAATTTCTGCGGAAGATGAACAGGAATAGCGAGAACCAATGAGAGACTAGCTGGAGGTGTCTGGACGGGCAAATTTAACTCTCATTTCCCACCAGGAAGAGGAATTAACCAAAGGCTCAGCGTGCCGTGCCGGAACCAGATTAGGGCCTGAAGCCATCCTGCGGTGTTGCGGCCAGCTCACAAGAAAGCGAGTTGAAGAAAGGAGCTCAGGGGCACTGTAATTCACAAACCTGCAGAGTTATAAATGACAGCTATCGTCCAAAAATAGACTGAAGTAAGGCTGCCAAGAGGACTTGAAAGCGGGGCAGAATTGCAGGAAACCGATTTCAGGAGGTAGACTGGAATTGCATTGAAAGCATAGGAAAAGAGGCAGAACGTCCACAATGATGCACTTGGCCAAAAAGGGCGTATGCGTTTTTTCCTGAATATATTCAGGAAAAAACGCATACGCCCTTTTTGGCCAACCAAGCAAGCTTGCAAAGGAAATCTGCACTACAATGAAGTCTCACTTCCCCCGGTCAAAAGGGCCATCTGAAAAAAGTGTAAAATCCAGAAAGGCAGGACAGGCCATGGAGAACTGGGAGCCTTGTTATGCTGATGGGCGGGATGTAAATTGCCAACAGACACTCGGGAGAAGTGTATGGTGTTTCCTGAAACATCTAAAAAACAAAGCAACAGAGCCTAGGGCACTTCCACTTATGGTCCTATAGCTTAGGGAAATTAAAATCAAAAAGACACAGCCACCCCAAAGTTTGGAACGGCTCTGTTTACAAGAACCTCGTTTACAGTACAAGTTCAACATCGCAGAAAGTGAAAAATGGATAAAGAAGTTGTGGTATTTACTTACAAAGCAATATCACTCAGCAATGAAATCTATGTCATCAGGCCCTTAGCAGCACAATGAGTGGATTCAGGTATGATGATTCTAACTGAAATAAGTCACACAGAAAAAGAAACATCATAAGATATCAGTAATACACGGAATGTAAACTTGGCTACACAGGA
Source organism: Tursiops truncatus (assembly GCF_011762595.2). Classification (NCBI taxonomy): domain Eukaryota; kingdom Metazoa; phylum Chordata; class Mammalia; order Artiodactyla; family Delphinidae; genus Tursiops; species Tursiops truncatus. Next base: position 133,750 of record NW_022983312.1, on the reverse strand, counting down.
ACTGAATTACAGAACAGAACAGGGTCTCAAATTTAGAAAACCAACTTATGCTTGCTTAAGGGTAAAGGTGAGTTGGGGTGCTGCATAAAACCAGAGATTGAAATGAGCACAGATAAAGTTCCTTAAGCCAAATATGGAATAGACAAGAGCTACTCCTTGCTCAACGAAATGGACTCAACACCGCATATTAAACGCCTAAGAATGTACCTGACTAGTAAGTATCTTAAAACCTATGGATTGCTATGTCTCCGAAAGAGAATCAAGCATGTGTACAGGGGCATAAACGCAGCAGTGATAGGATTGGAGAGGTTCGGTGAGCAAATGAAGACCCTTTGAAGTCATATTGCATGGTACCCATTCCACGGGTTTCAACTCCCAGGTTTAAGGTATTCTTCCTTCAGCTAAAACATGCATGTGGAACCCAGAGTATGATCAACCATGTGAACGGGAGACGTGTTCAAATATGTCTCAGTTTTCCTCCCCTGGTACTCGGGTGCAACATTCCAGACGCTTTACTAACACTCTCCCCACTTGGAGAGTCAGTCCCTTTAACCTCCTGTTTGGCCCAGTTTGCAATTTCTGCGGAAGATGAACAGGAATAGCGAGAACCAATGAGAGGCTAGCTGGAGGTGTCTGGACGGGCAAATTTAACTCTCATTTCCCACCAGGAAGAGGAATTAACCAAAGGCTCAGCGTGCCGTGCCGGAACCAGATTAGGGCCTGAAGCCATCCTGCGGTGTTGCGGCCAGCTCACAAGAAAGCGAGTTGAAGAAAGGAGCTCAGGGGCACTGTAATTCACAAACCTGCAGAGTTATAAATGACAGCTATCGTCCAAAAATAGACTGAAGTAAGGCTGCCAAGAGGACTTGAAAGCGGGGCAGAATTGCAGGAAACCGATTTCAGGAGGTAGACTGGAATTGCATTGAAAGCATAGGAAAAGAGGCAGAACGTCCACAATGATGCACTTGGCCAAAAAGGGCGTATGCGTTTTTTCCTGAATATATTCAGGAAAAAACGCATACGCCCTTTTTGGCCAACCAAGCAAGCTTGCAAAGGAAATCTGCACTACAATGAAGTCTCACTTCCCCCCGGTCAAAAGGGCCATCTGAAAAAAGTGTAAAATCCAGAAAGGCAGGACAGGCCATGGAGAACTGGGAGCCTTGTTATGCTGATGGGCGGGATGTAAATTGCCAACAGACACTCGGGAGAAGTGTATGGTGTTTCCTGAAACATCTAAAAAACAAAGCAACAGAGCCTAGGGCACTTCCACTTATGGTCCTATAGCTTAGGGAAATTAAAATCAAAAAGACACAGCCACCCCAAAGTTTGGAACGGCTCTGTTTACAAGAACCTCGTTTACAGTACAAGTTCAACATCGCAGAAAGTGAAAAATGGATAAAGAAGTTGTGGTATTTACTTACAAAGCAATATCACTCAGCAATGAAATCTATGTCATCAGGCCCTTAGCAGCACAATGAGTGGATTCAGGTATGATGATTCTAACTGAAATAAGTCACACAGAAAAAGAAACATCATAAGATATCAGTAATACACGGAATGTAAACTTGGCTACACAGGAGACTGAATTGCAGAACAGAACAGGGTCTCAAATTTAGAAAACCAACTTATGCTTGCTTAAGGGTAAAGGGGAGTTGGGGTGCGGCATAAAACCAGAGATTGAAATGAGCACAGATAAAGTTCCTTAAGCCAAATATGGAATAGACAAGAGCTACTCCTTGCTCAACGAAATGGACTCAACACCCCATATTAAACGCCTAAGAATGTACCTGACTAGTAAGTATCTCCCTTCGATTCCTATGTCTCCGGAAGAGCCTCCAGCGTGGGTTCAGGGGCATCCAGCGGCAGTGATAGGTTGGCGAGGTTCGGTGGGAGCAAATGAGACCTGTGAAGACAACGATTGCTGATAGACCATTGAAGGCGGCAGTACATCCGCATGGTAGCTTCCTTCAGCTAAAACATGCACTACCCAGGAGTTTAAGATCAACCATGTACAAGGACCTGTTGGAATATGTCTCACCTCTTCTCCGTGCATACTCGGAGGTGCAACATTCCAGACGCAGCCTTTTCCTTCCTGAACCTGGGCAGAGTCAGGCCCTTAGCTCCTGTTTGGCCCAGTCCTGCAATTTTGGGAACCATGAACAGGATTAGCGAGAACCAATGCGAAGCAGAAGCTGGACTTTTCTGGACGGGCAAAGTTTGACTCTCGATTTCCCACCAGGCAAGCCTGGAAATCTCCCAGGGCTCAGCGTGACCGTGCCGGGCACCAGAAGCAGGAGCCTGAAGCCATCCTGCGGTGGCGCGGTCAGCTCCGCTAAAAAGAAGTTGAAGAAAGGAGCTCAGGGGCACTGTAATTCACAAACCTGCAGAGTTATAAATGACAGCTATCGTCCAAAAATAGACTGAAGTAAGGCTGCCAAGAGGACTTGAAAGCGGGGCAGAATTGCAGGAAACCGATTTCAGGAGGTAGACTGGAATTGCATTGAAAGCATAGGAAAAGAGGCAGAACGTCCACAATGATGAACTTGGACAAAAAGGGCTTATGCGTTTTTTCCTGAATATATTCAGGAAAAAACGCATACGCCCTTTTTGGCCAACCAAGCAAGCTTGCAAAGGAAATCTGCACTACAATGAAGTCTCACTTCCCCCCAATCAAAAGGGCCATCTGAAAAAAGTGTAAAATCCAGAAAGGCAGGGCCAAGCCTTCCTGGAGGGCTGGGAGCCTTGTTGATGGGATGGGCGGGATTGATTGCCAACTCGTCACTCGGGAGAAGTGTATGGTGTTTCATGAAACATCTAAAAAACAAAGCAACAGAGCCTAGGGCACTTCCACTTATGGTCCTATAGCTTAGGGAAATTAAAATCAAAAAGACACAGCCACCCCAAAGTTTGGAACGGCAAGTTTACTGGAACCTCGTTTACAGTACAAGTTCAACATCGCAGAAAGTGAAAAATGGATAAAGAAGTTGTGGTATTTACTTACAAAGCAATATCACTCAGCAATGAAATCTGTGTCATCAGGCAGCGCAATGAGCAGTTTGAGGTATGAAGGATTCAACTGAAATAACTCACCAGTAAAAAGAAACATCAAAAGATATAAGTAAAAGACGGAAGTAAACTTGGCTACGGAACTGAATTACTTGAGAACAGGGTCTCAAATTTAGAAACAACTTACATCTTAAGGGAGTTGTCAATTGGGGTTTTAAAAAAAACAAAATTGAAATGGGCACAGATAAAGTTCCTTGCCAAATATGGAATTGAAAAGAGCTACATCCTTGCTCACACGAAATGGACTTAAGCCAAATATTAATCGCCAAAGAAAGTCCTGAAGAATGAAGTGTCTTAAAACCTATGGATTGCTATGTCCCGAAAGAGAGTACTGTTGAAACCTAAATACAGGGGCCTAAGAGTCAGAGCAGGTGGGAAGACGGAGAAATGGATTGGGGACGGTGTCCCTGTGGGTTGAAGTTTTTTTTTTTTTTTCATTGCTATTGTTTCAACCATAACAACTGTCATAGATTTATCTTTTTAATTTCTAAAAAATATGTTAGGTAATTTTTCCTAAGAACAAACATGTGATCGGGACGTGCATTAGAACAGTTTTCCTCCCCTTTGACTTGGGAATCCAACTCTCCAGCGCTTTACTAAGACTCTCCCTTATTAAGTCAGTGGTCTGAAAGAGGCCTCCTTTTGGTTAGGTGGCAATTTTACAAGTGAACAGGAATAGCAAAACAATGACTAGCAGCTTTTCAGGACGGGCAAATTTAACTCTCATTTCCCACCAGGAAGAGGAAATAACCAAAGGCTCAGCGTGCCGTGCCGGAACCAGATTAGGGCCTGAAGCCATCCTGCGGTGTTGCGGCCAGCTCCAAAGAAAGCGAGTTGAAGAAAGGAGCTCAGGGGCACTGTAATTCACAAACCTGCAGAGTTATAAATGACAGCTATCGTCCAAAAATAGACTGAAGTAAGGCTGCCAAGAGGACTTGAAAGCGGGGCAGAATTGCAGGAAACCGATTTCAGGAGGTAGACTGGAATTGCATTGAAAGCATAGGAAAAGAGGCAGAACGTCCACAATGATGCACTTGGCCAAAAAGGGCGTATGCGTTTTTTCCTGTTATTGTAATATGGATTTCCTTTTTTTTTCAACCACATTTGCTTGCTAACCAAGCAAGTCTTGCAAAAGACATTTGCACTATGTATGTTAAGTTTCCTAACATTTGTATACATGTGGGACTTTTAAAAGAAGTGGACAAATATAGATAGGCAGGATATTGAATATAGAATGGGAAATTGTTATGCTATTGGCTATGTAACAAACAAAAGAATCGGGATGAGTTTCCTGGTGCACCTTTCCCGAAGCATCTGAAAACTACAAAGCAACAGACCTATGACTTATATTATAGTCCTGTAGCTTAAGGAATTTAAAACACAAAGACACAGGCTGACTTTGTGTTTCGATAGTCTGTTTACAAGAACTTCGTTTGCAAGTTCAGCATAGACATGTGAAAAATGGATAAAGAAGTTGTGGTATTTACTTACAAAGCAATATCACTCAGCAATGAAATCTTTTTCATCAGGCCCTTAGCAGCACAAATGAGTGGATTCAGGTATGATGATTCTAACTGAAATAAGTCACACAGAAAAAGAAACATCATAAGATATCAGTAATACACGGAATGTAAACTTGGCTACACAGGAACTGAATTACAGAACAGAACAGGGTCTCAAATTTAGAAAACCAACTTATGCTTGCTTAAGGGTAAAGGTGAGTTGGGGTGCTGCATAAAACCAGAGATTGAAATGAGCACAGATAAAGTTCCTTAAGCCAAATATGGAATAGACAAGAGCTACTCCTTGCTCAACGAAATGGACTCAACACCGCATATTAAACGCCTAAGAATGTACCTGACTAGTAAGTATCTTAAAACCTATGGATTGCTATGTCTCCGAAAGAGAATCAAGCATGTGTACAGGGGCATAAACGCAGCAGTGATAGGATTGGAGAGGTTCGGTGAGCAAATGAAGACCCTTTGAAGTCATATTGCATGGTACCCATTCCACGGGTTTCAACTCTCCAGGTTTAAGGTATTCTTCCTTCAGCTAAAACATGCATGTGGAACCCAGAGTATGATCAACCATGTGATCGGGAGACGTGTTCAAATATGTCTCAGTTTTCCTCCCCTGGTACTCGGGTGCAACATTCCAGACGCTTTACTAACACTCTCCCCACTTGGAGAGTCAGCGCATTTAACCTCCTGTTTGGCCCAGTTTGCAATTTCTGCGGAAGATGAACAGGAATAGCGAGAACCAATGAGAGACTAGCTGGAGGTGTCTGGACGGGCAAATTTAACTCTCATTTCCCACCAGGAAGAGGAATTAACCAAAGGCTCAGCGTGCCGTGCCGGAACCAGATTAGGGCCTGAAGCCATCCTGCGGTGTTGCGGCCAGGTCACAAGAAAGCGAGTTGAAGAAAGGAGCTCAGGGGCACTGTAATTCACAAACCTGCAGAGTTATAAATGACAGCTATCGTCCAAAAATAGACTGAAGTAAGGCTGCCAAGAGGACTTGAAAGCGGGGCAGAATTGCAGGAAACCGATTTCAGGAGGTAGACTGGAATTGCATTGAAAGCATAGGAAAAGAGGCAGAACGTCCACAATGATGCACTTGGCCAAAAAGGGCGTATGCGTTTTTTCCTGAATATATTCAGGAAAAAACGCATACGCCCTTTTTGGCCAACCAAGCAAGCTTGCAAAGGAAATCTGCACTACAATGAAGTCTCACTTCCCCCGGTCAAAAGGGCCATCTGAAAAAAGTGTAAAATCCAGAAAGGCAGGACAGGCCATGGAGAACTGGGAGCCTTGTTATGCTGATGGGCGGGATGTAAATTGCCAACAGACACTCGGGAGAAGTGTATGGTGTTTCCTGAAACATCTAAAAAACAAAGCAACAGAGCCTAGGGCACTTCCACTTATGGTCCTATAGCTTAGGGAAATTAAAATCAAAAAGACACAGCCACCCCAAAGTTTGGAACGGCTCTGTTTACAAGAACCTCGTTTACAGTACAAGTTCAACATCGCAGAAAGTGAAAAATGGATAAAGAAGTTGTGGTATTTACTTACAAAGCAATATCACTCAGCAATGAAATCTATGTCATCAGGCCCTTAGCAGCACAATGAGTGGATTCAGGTATGATGATTCTAACTGAAATAAGTCACACAGAAAAAGAAACATCATAAGATATCAGTAATACACGGAATGTAAACTTGGCTACACAGGAACTGAATTACAGAACAGAACAGGGTCTCAAATTTAGAAAACCAACTTATGCTTGCTTAAGGGGAAAGGTGAGTTGGGGTGCTGCATAAAACCAGAGATTGAAATGAGCACAGATAAAGTTCCTTAAGCCAAATATGGAATAGACAAGAGCTACTCCTTGCTCAACGAAATGGACTCAACACCGCATATTAAACGCCTAAGAATGTACCTGACTAGTAAGTATCTTAAAACCTATGGATTGCTATGTCTCCGAAAGAGAATCAAGCATGTGTACAGGGGCATAAACGCAGCAGTGATAGGATTGGAGAGGTTCGGTGAGCAAATGAAGACCCTTTGAAGTCATATTGCATGGTACCCATTCCACGGGTTTCAACTACCCAGGTTTAAGGTATTCTTCCTTCAGCTAAAACATGCATGTGGAACCCAGAGTATGATCAACCATGTGATCGGGAGACGTGTTCAAATATGTCTCAGTTTTCCTCCCCTGGTACTCGGGTGCAACATTCCAGACGCTTTACTAACACTCTCCCCACTTGGAGAGTCAGTCCCTTTAACCTCCTGTTTGGCCCAGTTTGCAATTTCTGCGGAAGATGAACAGGAATAGCGAGAACCAATGAGAGACTAGCTGGAGGTGTCTGGACGGGCAAATTTAACTCTCATTTCCCACCAGGAAGAGGAATTAACCAAAGGCTCAGCGTGCCGTGCCGGAACCAGATTAGGGCCTGAAGCCATCCTGCGGTGTTGCGGCCAGCTCACAAGAAAGCGAGTTGAAGAAAGGAGCTCAGGGGCACTGTAATTCACAAACCTGCAGAGTTATAAATGACAGCTATCGTCCAAAATAGACTGAAGTAAGGCTGCCAAGAGGACTTGAAAGCGGGGCAGAATTGCAGGAAACCGATTTCAGGAGGTAGACTGGAATTGCATTGAAAGCATAGGAAAAGAGGCAGAACGTCCACAATGATGCACTTGGCCAAAAAGGGCGTATGCGTTTTTTCCTGAATATATTCAGGAAAAAACGCATACGCCCTTTTTGGCCAACCAAGCAAGCTTGCAAAGGAAATCTGCACTACAATGAAGTCTCACTTCCCCCCGGTCAAAAGGGCCATCTGAAAAAAGTGTAAAATCCAGAAAGGCAGGACAGGCCATGGAGAACTGGGAGCCTTGTTATGCTGATGGGCGGGATGTAAATTGCCAACAGACACTCGGGAGAAGTGTATGGTGTTTCCTGAAACATCTAAAAAACAAAGCAACAGAGCCTAGGGCACTTCCACTTATGGTCCTATAGCTTAGGGAAATTAAAATCAAAAAGACACAGCCACCCCAAAGTTTGGGACGCCTCTGTTTACAAGAACCTCGTTTACAGTACAAGTTCAACATCGCAGAAAGTGAAAAATGGATAAAGAAGTTGTGGTATTTACTTACAAAGCAATATCACTCAGCAATGAAATCTATGTCATCAGGCCCTTAGCAGCACAATGAGTGGATTCAGGTATGATGATTCTAACTGAAATAAGTCACACAGAAAAAGAAACATCATAAGATATCAGTAATACACGGAATGTAAACTTGGCTACACAGGAACTGAATTACAGAACAGAACAGGGTCTCAAATTTAGAAAACCAACTTATGCTTGCTTAAGGGGAAAGGTGAGTTGGGGTGCTGCATAAAACCAGAGATTGAAATGAGCACAGATAAAGTTCCTTAAGCCAAATATGGAATAGACAAGAGCTACTCCTTGCTCAACGAAATGGACTCAACACCGCATATTAAACGCCTAAGAATGTACCTGACTAGTAAGTATCTTAAAACCTATGGATTGCTATGTCTCCGAAAGAGAATCAAGCATGTGTACAGGGGCATAAACGCAGCAGTGATAGGATTGGAGAGGTTCGGTGAGCAAATGAAGACCCTTTGAAGTCATATTGCATGGTACCCATTCCACGGGTTTCAACTCCCAGGTTTAAGGTATTCTTCCTTCAGCTAAAACATGCATGTGGAACCCAGTATGATCAACCATGTGAACGGGAGACGTGTTCAAATATGTCTCAGTTTTCCTCCCCTGGTACTCGGGTGCAACATTCCAGACGCTTTACTAACACTCTCCCCACTTGGAGAGTCAGTCCTTTAACCTCCTGTTTGGCCCAGTTTGCAATTTCTGCGGAAGATGAACAGGAATAGCGAGAACCAATGAGAGACTAGCTGGAGGTGTCTGGACGGGCAAATTTAACTCTCATTTCCCACCAGGAAGAGGAAATAACCAAAGGCTCAGCGTGCCGTGCCGGAACCAGATTAGGGCCTGAAGCCATCCTGCGGTGTTGCGGCCAGCTCACAAGAAAGCGAGTTGAAGAAAGGAGCTCAGGGGCACTGTAATTCACAAACCTGCAGAGTTATAAATGACAGCTATCGTCCAAAAATAGACTGAAGTAAGGCTGCCAAGAGGACTTGAAAGCGGGGCAGAATTGCAGGAAACCGATTTCAGGAGGTAGACTGGAATTGCATTGAAAGCATAGGAAAAGAGGCAGAACGTCCACAATGATGCACTTGGCCAAAAAGGGCGTATGCGTTTTTTCCTGAATATATTCAGGAAAAAACGCATACGCCCTTTTTGGCCAACCAAGCAAGCTTGCAAAGGAAATCTGCACTACAATGAAGTCTCACTTCCCCCCGGTCAAAAGGGCCATCTGAAAAAAGTGTAAAATCCAGAAAGGCAGGACAGGCCATGGAGAACTGGGAGCCTTGTTATGCTGATGGGCGGGATGTAAATTGCCAACAGACACTCGGGAGAAGTGTATGGTGTTTCCTGAAACATCTAAAAAACAAAGCAACAGAGCCTAGGGCACTTCCACTTATGGTCCTATAGCTTAGGGAAATTAAAATCAAAAAGACACAGCCACCCCAAAGTTTGGGACGGCTCTGTTTACAAGAACCTCGTTTACAGTACAAGTTCAACATCGCAGAAAGTGAAAAATGGATAAAGAAGTTGTGGTATTTACTTACAAAGCAATATCACTCAGCAATGAAATCTATGTCATCAGGCCCTTAGCAGCACAATGAGTGGATTCAGGTATGATGATTCTAACTGAAATAAGTCACACAGAAAAAGAAACATCATAAGATATCAGTAATACACGGAATGTAAACTTGGCTACACAGGAACTGAATTACAGAACAGAACAGGGTCTCAAATTTAGAAAACCAACTTATGCTTGCTTAGGGGAAAGGTGAGTTGGGGTGCTGCATAAAACCAGAGATTGAAATGAGCACAGATAAAGTTCCTTAAGCCAAATATGGAATAGACAAGAGCTACTCCTTGCTCAACGAAATGGACTCAACACCGCATATTAAACGCCTAAGAATGTACCTGACTAGTAAGTATCTTAAAACCTATGGATTGCTATGTCTCCGAAAGAGAATCAAGCATGTGTACAGGGGCATAAACGCAGCAGTGATAGGATTGGAGAGGTTCGGTGAGCAAATGAAGACCCTTTGAAGTCATATTGCATGGTACCCATTCCACGGGTTTCAACTACCCAGGTTTAAGGTATTCTTCCTTCAGCTAAAACATGCATGTGGAACCCAGAGTATGATCAACCATGTGATCGGGAGACGTGTTCAAATATGTCTCAGTTTTCCTCCCCTGGTACTCGGGTGCAACATTCCAGACGCTTTACTAACACTCTCCCCACTTGGAGAGTCAGTCCCTTAACCTCCTGTTTGGCCCAGTTTGCAATTTCTGCGGAAGATGAACAGGAATAGCGAGAACCAATGAGAGGCTAGCTGGAGGTGTCTGGACGGGCAAATTTAACTCTCATTTCCCACCAGGAAGAGGAATTAACCAAAGGCTCAGCGTGCCGTGCCGGAACCAGATTAGGGCCTGAAGCCATCCTGCGGTGTTGCGGCCAGGTCACAAGAAAGCGAGTTGAAGAAAGGAGCTCAGGGGCACTGTAATTCACAAACCTGCAGAGTTATAAATGACAGCTATCGTCCAAAAATAGACTGAAGTAAGGCTGCCAAGAGGACTTGAAAGCGGGGCAGAATTGCAGGAAACCGATTTCAGGAGGTAGACTGGAATTGCATTGAAAGCATAGGAAAAGAGGCAGAACGTCCACAATGATGCACTTGGCCAAAAAGGGCGTATGCGTTTTTTCCTGAATATATTCAGGAAAAAACGCATACGCCCTTTTTGGCCAACCAAGCAAGCTTGCAAAGGAAATCTGCACTACAATGAAGTCTCACTTCCCCCCGGTCAAAAGGGCCATCTGAAAAAAGTGTAAAATCCAGAAAGGCAGGACAGGCCATGGAGAACTGGGAGCCTTGTTATGCTGATGGGCGGGATGTAAATTGCCAACAGACACTCGGGAGAAGTGTATGGTGTTTCCTGAAACATCTAAAAAACAAAGCAACAGAGCCTAGGGCACTTCCACTTATGGTCCTATAGCTTAGGGAAATTAAAATCAAAAAGACACAGCCACCCCAAAGTTTGGAACGCCTCTGTTTACAAGAACCTCGTTTACAGTACAAGTTCAACATCGCAGAAAGTGAAAAATGGATAAAGAAGTTGTGGTATTTACTTACAAAGCAATATCACTCAGCAATGAAATCTATGTCATCAGGCCCTTAGCAGCACAATGAGTGGATTCAGGTATGATGATTCTAACTGAAATAAGTCACACAGAAAAAGAAACATCATAAGATATCAGTAATACACGGAATGTAAACTTGGCTACACAGGAACTGAATTACAGAACAGAACAGGGTCTCAAATTTAGAAAACCAACTTATGCTTGCTTAAGGGGAAAGGTGAGTTGGGGTGCTGCATAAAACCAGAGATTGAAATGAGCACAGATAAAGTTCCTTAAGCCAAATATGGAATAGACAAGAGCTACTCCTTGCTCAACGAAATGGACTCAACACCGCATATTAAACGCCTAAGAATGTACCTGACTAGTAAGTATCTTAAAACCTATGGATTGCTATGTCTCCGAAAGAGAATCAAGCATGTGTACAGGGGCATAAACGCAGCAGTGATAGGATTGGAGAGGTTCGGTGAGCAAATGAAGACCCTTTGAAGTCATATTGCATGGTACCCATTCCACGGGTTTCAACTACCCAGGTTTAAGGTATTCTTCCTTCAGCTAAAACATGCATGTGGAACCCAGAGTATGATCAACCATGTGATCGGGAGACGTGTTCAAATATGTCTCAGTTTTCCTCCCCTGGTACTCGGGTGCAACATTCCAGACGCTTTACTAACACTCTCCCCACTTGGAGAGTCAGCCCTTTAACCTCCTGTTTGGCCCAGTTTGCAATTTCTGCGGAAGATGAACAGGAATAGCGAGAACCAATGAGAGACTAGCTGGAGGTGTCTGGACGGGCAAATTTAACTCTCATTTCCCACCAGGAAGAGGAAATAACCAAAGGCTCAGCGTGCCGTGCCGGAACCAGATTAGGGCCTGAAGCCATCCTGCGGTGTTGCGGCCAGGTCACAAGAAAGCGAGTTGAAGAAAGGAGCTCAGGGGCACTGTAATTCACAAACCTGCAGAGTTATAAATGACAGCTATCGTCCAAAAATAGACTGAAGTAAGGCTGCCAAGAGGACTTGAAAGCGGGGCAGAATTGCAGGAAACCGATTTCAGGAGGTAGACTGGAATTGCATTGAAAGCATAGGAAAAGAGGCAGAACGTCCACAATGATGCACTTGGCCAAAAAGGGCGTATGCGTTTTTTCCTGAATATATTCAGGAAAAAACGCATACGCCCTTTTTGGCCAACCAAGCAAGCTTGCAAAGGAAATCTGCACTACAATGAAGTCTCACTTCCCCCCGGTCAAAAGGGCCATCTGAAAAAAGTGTAAAATCCAGAAAGGCAGGACAGGCCATGGAGAACTGGGAGCCTTGTTATGCTGATGGGCGGGATGTAAATTGCCAACAGACACTCGGGAGAAGTGTATGGTGTTTCCTGAAACATCTAAAAAACAAAGCAACAGAGCCTAGGGCACTTCCACTTATGGTCCTATAGCTTAGGGAAATTAAAATCAAAAAGACACAGCCACCCCAAAGTTTGGAACGGCTCTGTTTACAAGAACCTCGTTTACAGTACAAGTTCAACATCGCAGAAAGTGAAAAATGGATAAAGAAGTTGTGGTATTTACTTACAAAGCAATATCACTCAGCAATGAAATCTATGTCATCAGGCCCTTAGCAGCACAATGAGTGGATTCAGGTATGATGATTCTAACTGAAATAAGTCACACAGAAAAAGAAACATCATAAGATATCAGTAATACACGGAATGTAAACTTGGCTACACAGGAACTGAATTACAGAACAGAACAGGGTCTCAAATTTAGAAAACCAACTTATGCTTGCTTAAGGGGAAAGGTGAGTTGGGGTGCTGCATAAAACCAGAGATTGAAATGAGCACAGATAAAGTTCCTTAAGCCAAATATGGAATAGACAAGAGCTACTCCTTGCTCAACGAAATGGACTCAACACCGCATATTAAACGCCTAAGAATGTACCTGACTAGTAAGTATCTTAAAACCTATGGATTGCTATGTCTCCGAAAGAGAATCAAGCATGTGTACAGGGGCATAAACGCAGCAGTGATAGGATTGGAGAGGTTCGGTGAGCAAATGAAGACCCTTTGAAGTCATATTGCATGGTACCCATTCCACGGGTTTCAACTACCCAGGTTTAAGGTATTCTTCCTTCAGCTAAAACATGCATGTGGAACCCAGAGTATGATCAACCATGTGATCGGGAGACGTGTTCAAATATGTCTCAGTTTTCCTCCCCTGGTACTCGGGTGCAACATTCCAGACGCTTTACTAACACTCTCCCCACTTGGAGAGTCAGTCCCTTTAACCTCCTGTTTGGCCCAGTTTGCAATTTCTGCGGAAGATGAACAGGAATAGCGAGAACCAATGAGAGACTAGCTGGAGGTGTCTGGACGGGCAAATTTAACTCTCATTTCCCACCAGGAAGAGGAATTAACCAAAGGCTCAGCGTGCCGTGCCGGAACCAGATTAGGGCCTGAAGCCATCCTGCGGTGTTGCGGCCAGCTCACAAGAAAGCGAGTTGAAGAAAGGAGCTCAGGGGCACTGTAATTCACAAACCTGCAGAGTTATAAATGACAGCTATCGTCCAAAAATAGACTGAAGTAAGGCTGCCAAGAGGACTTGAAAGCGGGGCAGAATTGCAGGAAACCGATTTCAGGAGGTAGACTGGAATTGCATTGAAAGCATAGGAAAAGAGGCAGAACGTCCACAATGATGCACTTGGCCAAAAAGGGCGTATGCGTTTTTTCCTGAATATATTCAGGAAAAAACGCATACGCCCTTTTTGGCCAACCAAGCAAGCTTGCAAAGGAAATCTGCACTACAATGAAGTCTCACTTCCCCCCGTCAAAAGGGCCATCTGAAAAAAGTGTAAAATCCAGAAAGGCAGGACAGGCCATGGAGAACTGGGAGCCTTGTTATGCTGATGGGCGGGATGTAAATTGCCAACAGACACTCGGGAGAAGTGTATGGTGTTTCCTGAAACATCTAAAAAACAAAGCAACAGAGCCTAGGGCACTTCCACTTATGGTCCTATAGCTTAGGGAAATTAAAATCAAAAAGACACAGCCACCCCAAAGTTTGGAACGGCTCTGTTTACAAGAACCTCGTTTACAGTACAAGTTCAACATCGCAGAAAGTGAAAAATGGATAAAGAAGTTGTGGTATTTACTTACAAAGCAATATCACTCAGCAATGAAATCTATGTCATCAGGCCCTTAGCAGCACAATGAGTGGATTCAGGTATGATGATTCTAACTGAAATAAGTCACACAGAAAAAGAAACATCATAAGATATCAGTAATACACGGAATGTAAACTTGGCTACACAGGAACTGAATTACAGAACAGAACAGGGTCTCAAATTTAGAAAACCAACTTATGCTTGCTTAAGGGGAAAGGTGAGTTGGGGTGCTGCATAAAACCAGAGATTGAAATGAGCACAGATAAAGTTCCTTAAGCCAAATATGGAATAGACAAGAGCTACTCCTTGCTCAACGAAATGGACTCAACACCGCATATTAAACGCCTAAGAATGTACCTGACTAGTAAGTATCTTAAAACCTATGGATTGCTATGTCTCCGAAAGAGAATCAAGCATGTGTACAGGGGCATAAACGCAGCAGTGATAGGATTGGAGAGGTTCGGTGAGCAAATGAAGACCCTTTGAAGTCATATTGCATGGTACCCATTCCACGGGTTTCAACTCCCAGGTTTAAGGTATTCTTCCTTCAGCTAAAACATGCATGTGGAACCTAGAGTATGATCAACCATGTGATCGGGAGACGTGTTCAAATATGTCTCAGTTTTCCTCCCCTGGTACTCGGGTGCAACATTCCAGACGCTTTACTAACACTCTCCCCACTTGGAGAGTCAGTCCCTTTAACCTCCTGTTTGGCCCAGTTTGCAATTTCTGCGGAAGATGAACAGGAATAGCGAGAACCAATGAGAGACTAGCTGGAGGTGTCTGGACGGGCAAATTTAACTCTCATTTCCCACCAGGAAGAGGAATAACCAAAGGCTCAGCGTGCCGTGCCGGAACCAGATTAGGGCCTGAAGCCATCCTGCGGTGTTGCGGCCAGGTCACAAGAAAGCGAGTTGAAGAAAGGAGCTCAGGGGCACTGTAATTCACAAACCTGCAGAGTTATAAATGACAGCTATCGTCCAAAAATAGACTGAAGTAAGGCTGCCAAGAGGACTTGAAAGCGGGGCAGAATTGCAGGAAACCGATTTCAGGAGGTAGACTGGAATTGCATTGAAAGCATAGGAAAAGAGGCAGAACGTCCACAATGATGCACTTGGCCAAAAAGGGCGTATGCGTTTTTTCCTGAATATATTCAGGAAAAAACGCATACGCCCTTTTTGGCCAACCAAGCAAGCTTGCAAAGGAAATCTGCACTACAATGAAGTCTCACTTCCCCCCGGTCAAAAGGGCCATCTGAAAAAAGTGTAAAATCCAGAAAGGCAGGACAGGCCATGGAGAACTGGGAGCCTTGTTATGCTGATGGGCGGGATGTAAATTGCCAACAACACTCGGGAGAAGTGTATGGTGTTTCCTGAAACATCTAAAAAACAAAGCAACAGAGCCTAGGGCACTTCCACTTATGGTCCTATAGCTTAGGGAAATTAAAATCAAAAAGACACAGCCACCCCAAAGTTTGGGACGGCTCTGTTTACAAGAACCTCGTTTACAGTACAAGTTCAACATCGCAGAAAGTGAAAAATGGATAAAGAAGTTGTGGTATTTACTTACAAAGCAATATCACTCAGCAATGAAATCTATGTCATCAGGCCCTTAGCAGCACAATGAGTGGATTCAGGTATGATGATTCTAACTGAAATAAGTCACACAGAAAAAGAAACATCATAAGATATCAGTAATACACGGAATGTAAACTTGGCTACACAGGAACTGAATTACAGAACAGAACAGGGTCTCAAATTTAGAAAACCAACTTATGCTTGCTTAAGGGAAAGGTGAGTTGGGGTGCTGCATAAAACCAGAGATTGAAATGAGCACAGATAAAGTTCCTTAAGCCAAATATGGAATAGACAAGAGCTACTCCTTGCTCAACGAAATGGACTCAACACCGCATATTAAACGCCTAAGAATGTACCTGACTAGTAAGTATCTTAAAACCTATGGATTGCTATGTCTCCAAAGAGAATCAAGCATGTGTACAGGGGCATAAACGCAGCAGTGATAGGATTGGAGAGGTTCGGTGAGCAAATGAAGACCCTTTGAAGTCATATTGCATGGTACCCATTCCACGGGTTTCAACTACCAGGTTTAAGGTATTCTTCCTTCAGCTAAAACATGCATGTGGAACCTAGAGTATGATCAACCATGTGATCGGGAGACGTGTTCAAATATGTCTCAGTTTTCCTCCCCTGGTACTCGGGTGCAACATTCCAGACGCTTTACTAACACTCTCCCCACTTGGAGAGTCAGTCCCTTTAACCTCCTGTTTGGCCCAGTTTGCAATTTCTGCGGAAGATGAACAGGAATAGCGAGAACCAATGAGAGGCTAGCTGGAGGTGTCTGGACGGGCAAATTTAACTCTCATTTCCCACCAGGAAGAGGAATTAACCAAAGGCTCAGCGTGCCGTGCCGGAACCAGATTAGGGCCTGAAGCCATCCTGCGGTGTTGCGGCCAGGTCACAAGAAAGCGAGTTGAAGAAAGGAGCTCAGGGGCACTGTAATTCACAAACCTGCAGAGTTATAAATGACAGCTATCGTCCAAAATAGACTGAAGTAAGGCTGCCAAGAGGACTTGAAAGCGGGGCAGAATTGCAGGAAACCGATTTCAGGAGGTAGACTGGAATTGCATTGAAAGCATAGGAAAAGAGGCAGAACGTCCACAATGATGCACTTGGCCAAAAAGGGCGTATGCGTTTTTTCCTGAATATATTCAGGAAAAAACGCATACGCCCTTTTTGGCCAACCAAGCAAGCTTGCAAAGGAAATCTGCACTACAATGAAGTCTCACTTCCCCCCGGTCAAAGGGCCATCTGAAAAAAGTGTAAAATCCAGAAAGGCAGGACAGGCCATGGAGAACTGGGAGCCTTGTTATGCTGATGGGCGGGATGTAAATTGCCAACAGACACTCGGGAGAAGTGTATGGTGTTTCCTGAAACATCTAAAAAACAAAGCAACAGAGCCTAGGGCACTTCCACTTATGGTCCTATAGCTTAGGGAAATTAAAATCAAAAAGACACAGCCACCCCAAAGTTTGGACGGCTCTGTTTACAAGAACCTCGTTTACAGTACAAGTTCAACATCGCAGAAAGTGAAAAATGGATAAAGAAGTTGTGGTATTTACTTACAAAGCAATATCACTCAGCAATGAAATCTATGTCATCAGGCCCTTAGCAGCACAATGAGTGGATTCAGGTATGATGATTCTAACTGAAATAAGTCACACAGAAAAAGAAACATCATAAGATATCAGTAATACACGGAATGGAAACTTGGCTACACAGGAACTGAATTACAGAACAGAACAGGGTCTCAAATTTAGAAAACCAACTTATGCTTGCTTAAGGGAAAGGTGAGTTGGGGTGCTGCATAAAACCAGAGATTGAAATGAGCACAGATAAAGTTCCTTAAGCCAAATATGGAATAGACAAGAGCTACTCCTTGCTCAACGAAATGGACTCAACACCGCATATTAAACGCCTAAGAATGTACCTGACTAGTAAGTATCTTAAAACCTATGGATTGCTATGTCTCCGAAAGAGAATCAAGCATGTGTACAGGGGCATAAACGCAGCAGTGATAGGATTGGAGAGGTTCGGTGAGCAAATGAAGACCCTTTGAAGTCATATTGCATGGTACCCATTCCACGGGTCTCAACTCTCCAGGTTTAAGGTATTCTTCCTTCAGCTAAAACATGCATGTGGAACCCAGAGTATGATCAACCATGTGAACGGGAGACGTGTTCAAATATGTCTCAGTTTTCCTCCCCTGGTACTCGGGTGCAACATTCCAGACGCTTTACTAACACTCTCCCCACTTGGAGAGTCAGTCCCTTTAACCTCCTGTTTGGCCCAGTTTGCAATTTCTGCGGAAGATGAACAGGAATAGCGAGAACCAATGAGAGACTAGCTGGAGGTGTCTGGACGGGCAAATTTAACTCTCATTTCCCACCAGGAAGAGGAATTAACCAAAGGCTCAGCGTGCCGTGCCGGAACCAGATTAGGGCCTGAAGCCATCCTGCGGTGTTGCGGCCAGGTCACAAGAAAGCGAGTTGAAGAAAGGAGCTCAGGGGCACTGTAATTCACAAACCTGCAGAGTTATAAATGACAGCTATCGTCCAAAAATAGACTGAAGTAAGGCTGCCAAGAGGACTTGAAAGCGGGGCAGAATTGCAGGAAACCGATTTCAGGAGGTAGACTGGAATTGCATTGAAAGCATAGGAAAAGAGGCAGAACGTCCACAATGATGCACTTGGCCAAAAAGGGCGTATGCGTTTTTTTCCTGAATATATTCAGGAAAAAACGCATACGCCCTTTTTGGCCAACCAAGCAAGCTTGCAAAGGAAATCTGCACTACAATGAAGTCTCACTTCCCCCCGTTCAAAAGGGCCATCTGAAAAAAGTGTAAAATCCAGAAAGGCAGGACAGGCCATGGAGAACTGGGAGCCTTGTTATGCTGATGGGCGGGATGTAAATTGCCAACAGACACTCGGGAGAAGTGTATGGTGTTTCCTGAAACATCTAAAAAACAAAGCAACAGAGCCTAGGGCACTTCCACTTATGGTCCTATAGCTTAGGGAAATTAAAATCAAAAGACACAGCCACCCCAAAGTTTGGAACGCCTCTGTTTACAAGAACCTCGTTTACAGTACAAGTTCAACATCGCAGAAAGTGAAAAATGGATAAAGAAGTTGTGGTATTTACTTACAAAGCAATATCACTCAGCAATGAAATCTATGTCATCAGGCCCTTAGCAGCACAATGAGTGGATTCAGGTATGATGATTCTAACTGAAATAAGTCACACAGAAAAAAGAAACATCATAAGATATCAGTAATACACGGAATGTAAACTTGGCTACACAGGAACTGAATTACAGAACAGAACAGGGTCTCAAATTTAGAAAACCAACTTATGCTTGCTTAAGGGTAAAGGTGAGTTGGGGTGCTGCATAAAACCAGAGATTGAAATGAGCACAGATAAAGTTCCTTAAGCCAAATATGGAATAGACAAGAGCTACTCCTTGCTCAACGAAATGGACTCAACACCGCATATTAAACGCCTAAGAATGTACCTGACTAGTAAGTATCTTAAAACCTATGGATTGCTATGTCTCCGAAAGAGAATCAAGCATGTGTACAGGGGCATAAACGCAGCAGTGATAGGATTGGAGAGGTTCGGTGAGCAAATGAAGACCCTTTGAAGTCATATTGCATGGTACCCATTCCACGGGTTTCAACTACCGAGGTTTAAGGTATTCTTCCTTCAGCTAAAACATGCATGTGGAACCCAGAGTATGATCAACCATGTGATCGGGAGACGTGTTCAAATATGTCTCAGTTTTCCTCCCCTGGTACTCGGGTGCAACATTCCAGACGCTTTACTAACACTCTCCCAACTTGGAGAGTCAGCGCCTTTAACCTCCTGTTTGGCCCAGTTTGCAATTTCTGCGGAAGATGAACAGGAATAGCGAGAACCAATGAGAGACTAGCTGGAGGTGTCTGGACGGGCAAATTTAACTCTCATTTCCCACCAGGAAGAGGAATTAACCAAAGGCTCAGCGTGCCGTGCCGGAACCAGATTAGGGCCTGAAGCCATCCTGCGGTGTTGCGGCCAGCTCACAAGAAAGCGAGTTGAAGAAAGGAGCTCAGGGGCACTGTAATTCACAAACCTGCAGAGTTATAAATGACAGCTATCGTCCAAAAATAGACTGAAGTAAGGCTGCCAAGAGGACTTGAAAGCGGGGCAGAATTGCAGGAAACCGATTTCAGGAGGTAGACTGGAATTGCATTGAAAGCATAGGAAAAGAGGCAGAACGTCCACAATGATGCACTTGGCCAAAAAGGGCGTATGCGTTTTTTCCTGAATATATTCAGGAAAAAACGCATACGCCCTTTTTGGCCAACCAAGCAAGCTTGCAAAGGAAATCTGCACTACAATGAAGTCTCACTTCCCCCCGGTCAAAAGGGCCATCTGAAAAAAGTGTAAAATCCAGAAAGGCAGGACAGGCCATGGAGAACTGGGAGCCTTGTTATGCTGATGGGCGGGATGTAAATTGCCAACAACCACTCGGGAGAAGTGTATGGTGTTTCCTGAAACATCTAAAAAACAAAGCAACAGAGCCTAGGGCACTTCCACTTATGGTCCTATAGCTTAGGGAAATTAAAATCAAAAAGACACAGCCACCCCAAAGTTTGGAACGGCTCTGTTTACAAGAACCTCGTTTACAGTACAAGTTCAACATCGCAGAAAGTGAAAAATGGATAAAGAAGTTGTGGTATTTACTTACAAAGCAATATCACTCAGCAATGAAATCTGTGTCATCAGGCCCTTAGCAGCACAATGAGTGGATTCAGGTATGATGATTCTAACTGAAATAAGTCACACAGAAAAAGAAACATCATAAGATATCAGTAATACACGGAATGTAAACTTGGCTACACAGGAACTGAATTACAGAACAGAACAGGGTCTCAAATTTAGAAAACCAACTTATGCTTGCTTAAGGGTAAAGGTGAGTTGGGGTGCTGCATAAAACCAGAGATTGAAATGAGCACAGATAAAGTTCCTTAAGCCAAATATGGAATAGACAAGAGCTACTCCTTGCTCAACGAAATGGACTCAACACCGCATATTAAACGCCTAAGAATGTACCTGACTAGTAAGTATCTTAAAACCTATGGATTGCTATGTCTCCGAAAGAGAATCAAGCATGTGTACAGGGGCATAAACGCAGCAGTGATAGGATTGGAGAGGTTCGGTGAGCAAATGAAGACCCTTTGAAGTCATATTGCATGGTACCCATTCCACGGGTTCAACTACCCAGGTTTAAGGTATTCTTCCTTCAGCTAAAACATGCATGTGGAACCCAGAGTATGATCAACCATGTGATCGGGAGACGTGTTCAAATATGTCTCAGTTTTCCTCCCCTGGTACTCGGGTGCAACATTCCAGACGCTTTACTAACACTCTCCCACTTGGAGAGTCAGTCCCTTTAACCTCCTGTTTGGCCCAGTTTGCAATTTCTGCGGAAGATGAACAGGAATAGCGAGAACCAATGAGAGACTAGCTGGAGGTGTCTGGACGGGCAAATTTAACTCTCATTTCCCACCAGGAAGAGGAAATAACCAAAGGCTCAGCGTGCCGTGCCGGAACCAGATTAGGGCCTGAAGCCATCCTGCGGTGTTGCGGCCAGCTCACAAGAAAGCGAGTTGAAGAAAGGAGCTCAGGGGCACTGTAATTCACAAACCTGCAGAGTTATAAATGACAGCTATCGTCCAAAAATAGACTGAAGTAAGGCTGCCAAGAGGACTTGAAAGCGGGGCAGAATTGCAGGAAACCGATTTCAGGAGGTAGACTGGAATTGCATTGAAAGCATAGGAAAAGAGGCAGAACGTCCACAATGATGCACTTGGCCAAAAAGGGCGTATGCGTTTTTTCCTGAATATATTCAGGAAAAAACGCATACGCCCTTTTTGGCCAACCAAGCAAGCTTGCAAAGGAAATCTGCACTACAATGAAGTCTCACTTCCCCCCGGTCAAAAGGGCCATCTGAAAAAAGTGTAAAATCCAGAAAGGCAGGACAGGCCATGGAGAACTGGGAGCCTTGTTATGCTGATGGGCGGGATGTAAATTGCCAACAACCACTCGGGAGAAGTGTATGGTGTTTCCTGAAACATCTAAAAAACAAAGCAACAGAGCCTAGGGCACTTCCACTTATGGTCCTATAGCTTAGGGAAATTAAAATCAAAAAGACACAGCCACCCCAAAGTTTGGACGGCTCTGTTTACAAGAACCTCGTTTACAGTACAAGTTCAACATCGCAGAAAGTGAAAAATGGATAAAGAAGTTGTGGTATTTACTTACAAAGCAATATCACTCAGCAATGAAATCTGTGTCATCAGGCCCTTAGCAGCACAATGAGTGGATTCAGGTATGATGATTCTAACTGAAATAAGTCACACAGAAAAGAAACATCATAAGATATCAGTAATACACGGAATGTAAACTTGGCTACACAGGAACTGAATTACAGAACAGAACAGGGTCTCAAATTTAGAAAACCAACTTATGCTTGCTTAAGGGGAAAGGTGAGTTGGGGTGCTGCATAAAACCAGAGATTGAAATGAGCACAGATAAAGTTCCTTAAGCCAAATATGGAATAGACAAGAGCTACTCCTTGCTCAACGAAATGGACTCAACACCGCATATTAAACGCCTAAGAATGTACCTGACTAGTAAGTATCTTAAAACCTATGGATTGCTATGTCTCCGAAAGAGAATCAAGCATGTGTACAGGGGCATAAACGCAGCAGTGATAGGATTGGAGAGGTTCGGTGAGCAAATGAAGACCCTTTGAAGTCATATTGCATGGTACCCATTACACGGGTTCAACTCCCAGGTTTAAGGTATTCTTCCTTCAGCTAAAACATGCATGTGGAACCCAGAGTATGATCAACCATGTGAACGGGAGACGTGTTCAAATATGTCTCAGTTTTCCTCCCTGGTACTCGGGTGCAACATTCCAGACGCTTTACTAACACTCTCCCCACTTGGAGAGTCAGGCCCTTTAACCTCCTGTTTGGCCCAGTTTGCAATTTCTGCGGAAGATGAACAGGAATAGCGAGAACCAATGAGAGACTAGCTGGAGGTGTCTGGACGGGCAAATTTAACTCTCATTTCCCACCAGGAAGAGGAATTAACCAAAGGCTCAGCGTGCCGTGCCGGAACCAGATTAGGGCCTGAAGCCATCCTGCGGTGTTGCGGCCAGGTCACAAGAAAGCGAGTTGAAGAAAGGAGCTCAGGGGCACTGTAATTCACAAACCTGCAGAGTTATAAATGACAGCTATCGTCCAAAAATAGACTGAAGTAAGGCTGCCAAGAGGACTTGAAAGCGGGCAGAATTGCAGGAAACCGATTTCAGGAGGTAGACTGGAATTGCATTGAAAGCATAGGAAAAGAGGCAGAACGTCCACAATGATGCACTTGGCCAAAAAGGGCGTATGCGTTTTTTCCTGAATATATTCAGGAAAAAACGCATACGCCCTTTTTGGCCAACCAAGCAAGCTTGCAAAGGAAATCTGCACTACAATGAAGTCTCACTTCCCCCCGGTCAAAAGGGCCATCTGAAAAAGTGTAAAATCCAGAAAGGCAGGACAGGCCATGGAGAACTGGGAGCTTGTTATGCTGATGGGCGGGATGTAAATTGCCAACAGACACTCGGGAGAAGTGTATGGTGTTTCCTGAAACATCTAAAAAACAAAGCAACAGAGCCTAGGGCACTTCCACTTTTGGTCCTATAGCTTAGGGAAATTAAAATCAAAAAGACACAGCCACCCAAAGTTTGGACGCCTCTGTTTACAAGAACCTCGTTTACAGTACAAGTTCAACATCGAGAAAGTGAAAAATGGATAAAGAAAGTTGTGGTACTTTACTTACAAATGCAATATCACTCAGCATGAAATCTAGTGTCATCAGGGCCCTTAGCAGCACAATGAGTGGATTCAGGTATCGATGATTCTAACTGAAATAAGTCACACAGAAAAAGAAACATCATAAGATATCAGTAATACACGGAATGTAAACTTGGCTACACAGGAACTGAATTACAGAACAGAACAGGGTCTCAAATTAGAAAACCAACTTATGCTTGCTTAAGGGTAAAGGTGAGTTGGGGTGCTGCATAAAACCAGAGATTGAAATGAGCACAGATAAAGTTCCTTAAGCCAATATGGAATAGACAAGAGCTACTCCTTGCTCAACGAAATGGACTCAACACCGCATATTAAACGCCTAAGAATGTACCTGACTATATATCTTAAAACCTATGGATTGCTATGTCTCCGAAAGAGAATCAAGCATGTGTACAGGGGCATAAACGCAGCAGTGATAGGATTGGAGAGGTTCGGTGAGCAAATGAAGACCCTTTGAAGTCATATTGCATGGTACCCATTCCACGGGTTTCAAATACCCAGGTTTAAGGTATTCTTCCTTCAGCTAAAACATGCATGTGGAACCCAAGTATGATCAACCATGTGATCGGTGACGTGTTCAAATATGTCTCAGTTTTATGCAGCACCCCTGGTACTCCCCTGCAAGCATAAGACGGTTTTCTAACACTCTCCCCACTTGGAGAGTCAGTTCCTGTTAACCTCCTGTTTGGATATCATGTTTTCAATTTCTGTGTGATTAACAGGAATAGCGAGAACCAATGAGACTAGCTGGAGGGTCTGATGGGCAAATTTAACTGCTCATTTCCCACCAGGAAGAGGAAATACCAAAGGCTCAGCATGTTGCCGGAACCAGATTAGGGCCTGAGCCATCCTGCGGTGTTGCGGCCAGGTCACAAGAAGCGAGTGAAGAAAGGAGCTCAGGGGCACTGTAATTCACAAACCTTTCAGAGTTATAAATGACAGCTTCTCCAAAGTAGACTGAAGTAAGGCTGCCCATCAGGACTAAAAGCGCTCCAGTTTGCAGGAAACCGATTTCAGGAGGTAGACTGGAATTGCATTGAAAGCTTGCTTGGTTGGCCAAAAAGGGCGTATGCGTTTTTTCCTGAATATATTCAGGAAAAACGCATACGCCCTTTTTGGCCAAGTGCATCATTGTGGACGTTCTGCCTCTTTTCCTATGCTTTCAATGCAATTCCAGTCTACCTCCTGAAATCGGTTTCCTGCAATTCTGCCCCGCTTTCAAGTCCTCTTGGCAGCCTTACTTCAGTCTATTTTTGGACGATAGCTGTCATTTATAACTCTGCAGGTTTGTGAATTACAGTGCCCCTGAGCTCCTTTCTTCAACTCGCTTTCTTGTGACCTGGCCGCAACACCGCAGGATGGCTTCAGGCCCTAATCTGGTTCCGGCACGGCACGCTGAGCCTTTGGTTATTTCCTCTTCCTGGTGGGAAATGAGAGTTAAATTTGCCCGTCCAGACACCTCCAGCTAGTCTCTCATTGGTTCTCGCTATTCCTGTTCATCTTCCGCAGAAATTGCAAACTGGGCCAAACAGGAGGTTAAAGGGACTGACTCTCCAAGTGGGGAGAGTGTTAGTAAAGCGTCTGGAATGTTGCACCCGAGTACCAGGGGAGGAAAACTGAGACATATTTGAACACGTCTCCCGATCACATGGTTGATCATACTCTGGGTTCCACATGCATGTTTTAGCTGAAGGAAGAATACCTTAAACCTGGGTAGTTGAAACCCGTGGAATGGGTACCATGCAATATGACTTCAAAGGGTCTTCATTTGCTCACCGAACCTCTCCAATCCTATCACTGCTGCGTTTATGCCCCTGTACACATGCTTGATTCTCTTTCGGAGACATAGCAATCCATAGGTTTTAAGATACTTACTAGTCAGGTACATTCTTAGGCGTTTAATATGCGGTGTTGAGTCCATTTCGTTGAGCAAGGAGTAGCTCTTGTCTATTCCATATTTGGCTTAAGGAACTTTATCTGTGCTCATTTCAATCTCTGGTTTTATGCAGCACCCCAACTCACCTTTCCCCTTAAGCAAGCATAAGTTGGTTTTCTAAATTTGAGACCCTGTTCTGTTCTGTAATTCAGTTCCTGTGTAGCCAAGTTTACATTCCGTGTATTACTGATATCTTATGATGTTTCTTTTTCTGTGTGACTTATTTCAGTTAGAATCATCATACCTGAATCCACTCATTGTGCTGCTAAGGGCCTGATGACATAGATTTCATTGCTGAGTGATATTGCTTTGTAAGTAAATACCACAACTTCTTTATCCATTTTTCACTTTCTGCGATGTTGAACTTGTACTGTAAACGAGGTTCTTGTAAACAGAGCCGTCCCAAACTTTGGGGTGGCTGTGTCTTTTTGATTTTAATTTCCCTAAGCTATAGGACCATAAGTGGAAGTGCCCTAGGCTCTGTTGCTTTGTTTTTTAGATGTTTCAGGAAACACCATACACTTCTCCCGAGTGTCTGTTGGCAATTTACATCCCGCCCATCAGCATAACAAGGCTCCCAGTTCTCCATGGCCTGTCCTGCCTTTCTGGATTTTACACTTTTTTCAGATGGCCCTTTTGACCGGGGGAAGTGAGACTTCATTGTAGTGCAGATTTCCTTTGCAAGCTTGCTTGGTTGGCCAAAAAGGGCGTATGCGTTTTTTCCTGAATATATTCAGGAAAAAACGCATACGCCCTTTTTGGCCAAGTGCATCATTGTGGACGTTCTGCCTCTTTTCCTATGCTTTCAATGCAATTCCAGTCTACCTCCTGAAATCGGTTTCCTGCAATTCTGCCCCGCTTTCAAGTCCTCTTGGCAGCCTTACTTCAGTCTATTTTTGGACGATAGCTGTCATTTATAACTCTGCAGGTTTGTGAATTACAGTGCCCCTGAGCTCCTTTCTTCAACTCGCTTTCTTGTGACCTGGCCGCAACACCGCAGGATGGCTTCAGGCCCTAATCTGGTTCCGGCACGGCACGCTGAGCCTTTGGTTATTTCCTCTTCCTGGTGGGAAATGAGAGTTAAATTTGCCCGTCCAGACACCTCCAGCTAGTCTCTCATTGGTTCTCGCTATTCCTGTTCATCTTCCGCAGAAATTGCAAACTGGGCCAAACAGGAGGTTAAAGGGACTGACTCTCCAAGTGGGGAGAGTGTTAGTAAAGCGTCTGGAATGTTGCACCCGAGTACCAGGGGAGGAAAACTGAGACATATTTGAACACGTCTCCCGTTCACATGGTTGATCATACTCTGGGTTCCACATGCATGTTTTAGCTGAAGGAAGAATACCTTAAACCTGGGAGTTGAAACCCGTGGAATGGGTACCATGCAATATGACTTCAAAGGGTCTTCATTTGCTCACCGAACCTCTCCAATCCTATCACTGCTGCGTTTATGCCCCTGTACACATGCTTGATTCTCTTTCGGAGACATAGCAATCCATAGGTTTTAAGATACTTACTAGTCAGGTACATTCTTAGGCGTTTAATATGCGGTGTTGAGTCCATTTCGTTGAGCAAGGAGTAGCTCTTGTCTATTCCATATTTGGCTTAAGGAACTTTATCTGTGCTCATTTCAATCTCTGGTTTTATGCAGCACCCCAACTCACCTTTCCCCTTAAGCAAGCATAAGTTGGTTTTCTAAATTTGAGACCCTGTTCTGTTCTGTAATTCAGTTCCTGTGTAGCCAAGTTTACATTCCGTGTATTACTGATATCTTATGATGTTTCTTTTTCTGTGTGACTTATTTCAGTTAGAATCATCATACCTGAATCCACTCATTGTGCTGCTAAGGGCCTGATGACATAGATTTCATTGCTGAGTGATATTGCTTTGTAAGTAAATACCACAACTTCTTTATCCATTTTTCACTTTCTGCGATGTTGAACTTGTACTGTAAACGAGGTTCTTGTAAACAGAGCCGTCCCAAACTTTGGGGTGGCTGTGTCTTTTTGATTTTAATTTCCCTAAGCTATAGGACCATAAGTGGAAGTGCCCTAGGCTCTGTTGCTTTGTTTTTTAGATGTTTCAGGAAACACCATACACTTCTCCCGAGTGTCTGTTGGCAATTTACATCCCGCCCATCAGCATAACAAGGCTCCCAGTTCTCCATGGCCTGTCCTGCCTTTCTGGATTTTACACTTTTTTCAGATGGCCCTTTTGACCGGGGGGAAGTGAGACTTCATTGTAGTGCAGATTTCCTTTGCAAGCTTGCTTGGTTGGCCAAAAAGGGCGTATGCGTTTTTTCCTGAATATATTCAGGAAAAAACGCATACGCCCTTTTTGGCCAAGTGCATCATTGTGGACGTTCTGCCTCTTTTCCTATGCTTTCAATGCAATTCCAGTCTACCTCCTGAAATCGGTTTCCTGCAATTCTGCCCCGCTTTCAAGTCCTCTTGGCAGCCTTACTTCAGTCTATTTTTGGACGATAGCTGTCATTTATAACTCTGCAGGTTTGTGAATTACAGTGCCCCTGAGCTCCTTTCTTCAACTCGCTTTCTTGTGACCTGGCCGCAACACCGCAGGATGGCTTCAGGCCCTAATCTGGTTCCGGCACGGCACGCTGAGCCTTTGGTTATTTCCTCTTCCTGGTGGGAAATGAGAGTTAAATTTGCCCGTCCAGACACCTCCAGCTAGTCTCTCATTGGTTCTCGCTATTCCTGTTCATCTTCCGCAGAAATTGCAAACTGGGCCAAACAGGAGGTTAAAGGCGCTGACTCTCCAAGTGGGGAGAGTGTTAGTAAAGCGTCTGGAATGTTGCACCCGAGTACCAGGGGAGGAAAACTGAGACATATTTGAACACGTCTCCCGTTCACATGGTTGATCATACTCTGGGTTCCACATGCATGTTTTAGCTGAAGGAAGAATACCTTAAACCTGGAGAGTTGAAACCCGTGGAATGGGTACCATGCAATATGACTTCAAAGGGTCTTCATTTGCTCACCGAACCTCTCCAATCCTATCACTGCTGCGTTTATGCCCCTGTACACATGCTTGATTCTCTTTCGGAGACATAGCAATCCATAGGTTTTAAGATACTTACTAGTCAGGTACATTCTTAGGCGTTTAATATGCGGTGTTGAGTCCATTTCGTTGAGCAAGGAGTAGCTCTTGTCTATTCCATATTTGGCTTAAGGAACTTTATCTGTGCTCATTTCAATCTCTGGTTTTATGCAGCACCCCAACTCACCTTTCCCCTTAAGCAAGCATAAGTTGGTTTTCTAAATTTGAGACCCTGTTCTGTTCTGTAATTCAGTTCCTGTGTAGCCAAGTTTACATTCCGTGTATTACTGATATCTTATGATGTTTCTTTTTCTGTGTGACTTATTTCAGTTAGAATCATCATACCTGAATCCACTCATTGTGCTGCTAAGGGCCTGATGACATAGATTTCATTGCTGAGTGATATTGCTTTGTAAGTAAATACCACAACTTCTTTATCCATTTTTCACTTTCTGCGATGTTGAACTTGTACTGTAAACGAGGTTCTTGTAAACAGAGCCGTCCCAAACTTTGGGGTGGCTGTGTCTTTTTGATTTTAATTTCCCTAAGCTATAGGACCATAAGTGGAAGTGCCCTAGGCTCTGTTGCTTTGTTTTTTAGATGTTTCAGGAAACACCATACACTTCTCCCGAGTGTCTGTTGGCAATTTACATCCCGCCCATCAGCATAACAAGGCTCCCAGTTCTCCATGGCCTGTCCTGCCTTTCTGGATTTTACACTTTTTTCAGATGGCCCTTTTGACCGGGGGGGAAGTGAGACTTCATTGTAGTGCAGATTTCCTTTGCAAGCTTGCTTGGTTGGCCAAAAAGGGCGTATGCGTTTTTTCCTGAATATATTCAGGAAAAAACGCATACGCCCTTTTTGGCCAAGTGCATCATTGTGGACGTTCTGCCTCTTTTCCTATGCTTTCAATGCAATTCCAGTCTACCTCCTGAAATCGGTTTCCTGCAATTCTGCCCCGCTTTCAAGTCCTCTTGGCAGCCTTACTTCAGTCTATTTTTGGACGATAGCTGTCATTTATAACTCTGCAGGTTTGTGAATTACAGTGCCCCTGAGCTCCTTTCTTCAACTCGCTTTCTTGTGAGCTGGCCGCAACACCGCAGGATGGCTTCAGGCCCTAATCTGGTTCCGGCACGGCACGCTGAGCCTTTGGTTATTTCCTCTTCCTGGTGGGAAATGAGAGTTAAATTTGCCCGTCCAGACACCTCCAGCTAGTCTCTCATTGGTTCTCGCTATTCCTGTTCATCTTCCGCAGAAATTGCAAACTGGGCCAAACAGGAGGTTAAAGGGCTGACTCTCCAAGTGGGGAGAGTGTTAGTAAAGCGTCTGGAATGTTGCACCCGAGTACCAGGGGAGGAAAACTGAGACATATTTGAACACGTCTCCCGTTCACATGGTTGATCATACTCTGGGTTCCACATGCATGTTTTAGCTGAAGGAAGAATACCTTAAACCTGGGAGTTGAGACCCGTGGAATGGGTACCATGCAATATGACTTCAAAGGGTCTTCATTTGCTCACCGAACCTCTCCAATCCTATCACTGCTGCGTTTATGCCCCTGTACACATGCTTGATTCTCTTTCGGAGACATAGCAATCCATAGGTTTTAAGATACTTACTAGTCAGGTACATTCTTAGGCGTTTAATATGCGGTGTTGAGTCCATTTCGTTGAGCAAGGAGTAGCTCTTGTCTATTCCATATTTGGCTTAAGGAACTTTATCTGTGCTCATTTCAATCTCTGGTTTTATGCAGCACCCCAACTCACCTTTCCCCTTAAGCAAGCATAAGTTGGTTTTCTAAATTTGAGACCCTGTTCTGTTCTGTAATTCAGTTCCTGTGTAGCCAAGTTTACATTCCGTGTATTACTGATATCTTATGATGTTTCTTTTTCTGTGTGACTTATTTCAGTTAGAATCATCATACCTGAATCCACTCATTGTGCTGCTAAGGGCCTGATGACATAGATTTCATTGCTGAGTGATATTGCTTTGTAAGTAAATACCACAACTTCTTTATCCATTTTTCACTTTCTGCGATGTTGAACTTGTACTGTAAACGAGGTTCTTGTAAACAGAGGCGTCCCAAACTTTGGGGTGGCTGTGTCTTTTTGATTTTAATTTCCCTAAGCTATAGGACCATAAGTGGAAGTGCCCTAGGCTCTGTTGCTTTGTTTTTTAGATGTTTCAGGAAACACCATACACTTCTCCCGAGTGTCTGTTGGCAATTTACATCCCGCCCATCAGCATAACAAGGCTCCCAGTTCTCCATGGCCTGTCCTGCCTTTCTGGATTTTACACTTTTTTCAGATGGCCCTTTTGACCGGGGGGAAGTGAGACTTCATTGTAGTGCAGATTTCCTTTGCAAGCTTGCTTGGTTGGCCAAAAAGGGCGTATGCGTTTTTTCCTGAATATATTCAGGAAAAAACGCATACGCCCTTTTTGGCCAAGTGCATCATTGTGGACGTTCTGCCTCTTTTCCTATGCTTTCAATGCAATTCCAGTCTACCTCCTGAAATCGGTTTCCTGCAATTCTGCCCCGCTTTCAAGTCCTCTTGGCAGCCTTACTTCAGTCTATTTTTGGACGATAGCTGTCATTTATAACTCTGCAGGTTTGTGAATTACAGTGCCCCTGAGCTCCTTTCTTCAACTCGCTTTCTTGTGAGCTGGCCGCAACACCGCAGGATGGCTTCAGGCCCTAATCTGGTTCCGGCACGGCACGCTGAGCCTTTGGTTATTTCCTCTTCCTGGTGGGAAATGAGAGTTAAATTTGCCCGTCCAGACACCTCCAGCTAGTCTCTCATTGGTTCTCGCTATTCCTGTTCATCTTCCGCAGAAATTGCAAACTGGGCCAAACAGGAGGTTAAAGGCTCTGACTCTCCAAGTGGGGAGAGTGTTAGTAAAGCGTCTGGAATGTTGCACCCGAGTACCAGGGGAGGAAAACTGAGACATATTTGAACACGTCTCCCGTTCACATGGTTGATCATACTCTGGGTTCCACATGCATGTTTTAGCTGAAGGAAGAATACCTTAAACCTGGGAGTTGAAACCCGTGGAATGGGTACCATGCAATATGACTTCAAAGGGTCTTCATTTGCTCACCGAACCTCTCCAATCCTATCACTGCTGCGTTTATGCCCCTGTACACATGCTTGATTCTCTTTCGGAGACATAGCAATCCATAGGTTTTAAGATACTTACTAGTCAGGTACATTCTTAGGCGTTTAATATGCGGTGTTGAGTCCATTTCGTTGAGCAAGGAGTAGCTCTTGTCTATTCCATATTTGGCTTAAGGAACTTTATCTGTGCTCATTTCAATCTCTGGTTTTATGCAGCACCCCAACTCACCTTTCCCCTTAAGCAAGCATAAGTTGGTTTTCTAAATTTGAGACCCTGTTCTGTTCTGTAATTCAGTTCCTGTGTAGCCAAGTTTACATTCCGTGTATTACTGATATCTTATGATGTTTCTTTTTCTGTGTGACTTATTTCAGTTAGAATCATCATACCTGAATCCACTCATTGTGCTGCTAAGGGCCTGATGACATAGATTTCATTGCTGAGTGATATTGCTTTGTAAGTAAATACCACAACTTCTTTATCCATTTTTCACTTTCTGCGATGTTGAACTTGTACTGTAAACGAGGTTCTTGTAAACAGAGGCGTCCCAAACTTTGGGGTGGCTGTGTCTTTTTGATTTTAATTTCCCTAAGCTATAGGACCATAAGTGGAAGTGCCCTAGGCTCTGTTGCTTTGTTTTTTAGATGTTTCAGGAAACACCATACACTTCTCCCGAGTGTCTGTTGGCAATTTACATCCCGCCCATCAGCATAACAAGGCTCCCAGTTCTCCATGGCCTGTCCTGCCTTTCTGGATTTTACACTTTTTTCAGATGGCCCTTTTGACCGGGGGAAGTGAGACTTCATTGTAGTGCAGATTTCCTTTGCAAGCTTGCTTGGTTGGCCAAAAAGGGCGTATGCGTTTTTTCCTGAATATATTCAGGAAAAAACGCATACGCCCTTTTTGGCCAAGTGCATCATTGTGGACGTTCTGCCTCTTTTCCTATGCTTTCAATGCAATTCCAGTCTACCTCCTGAAATCGGTTTCCTGCAATTCTGCCCCGCTTTCAAGTCCTCTTGGCAGCCTTACTTCAGTCTATTTTTGGACGATAGCTGTCATTTATAACTCTGCAGGTTTGTGAATTACAGTGCCCCTGAGCTCCTTTCTTCAACTCGCTTTCTTGTGAGCTGGCCGCAACACCGCAGGATGGCTTCAGGCCCTAATCTGGTTCCGGCACGGCACGCTGAGCCTTTGGTTATTTCCTCTTCCTGGTGGGAAATGAGAGTTAAATTTGCCCGTCCAGACACCTCCAGCTAGTCTCTCATTGGTTCTCGCTATTCCTGTTCATCTTCCGCAGAAATTGCAAACTGGGCCAAACAGGAGGTTAAAGGGACTGACTCTCCAAGTGGGGAGAGTGTTAGTAAAGCGTCTGGAATGTTGCACCCGAGTACCAGGGGAGGAAAACTGAGACATATTTGAACACGTCTCCCGTTCACATGGTTGATCATACTCTGGGTTCCACATGCATGTTTTAGCTGAAGGAAGAATACCTTAAACCTGGAGAGTTGAAACCCGTGGAATGGGTACCATGCAATATGACTTCAAAGGGTCTTCATTTGCTCACCGAACCTCTCCAATCCTATCACTGCTGCGTTTATGCCCCTGTACACATGCTTGATTCTCTTTCGGAGACATAGCAATCCATAGGTTTTAAGATACTTACTAGTCAGGTACATTCTTAGGCGTTTAATATGCGGTGTTGAGTCCATTTCGTTGAGCAAGGAGTAGCTCTTGTCTATTCCATATTTGGCTTAAGGAACTTTATCTGTGCTCATTTCAATCTCTGGTTTTATGCAGCACCCCAACTCACCTTTCCCCTTAAGCAAGCATAAGTTGGTTTTCTAAATTTGAGACCCTGTTCTGTTCTGTAATTCAGTTCCTGTGTAGCCAAGTTTACATTCCGTGTATTACTGATATCTTATGATGTTTCTTTTTCTGTGTGACTTATTTCAGTTAGAATCATCATACCTGAATCCACTCATTGTGCTGCTAAGGGCCTGATGACATAGATTTCATTGCTGAGTGATATTGCTTTGTAAGTAAATACCACAACTTCTTTATCCATTTTTCACTTTCTGCGATGTTGAACTTGTACTGTAAACGAGGTTCTTGTAAACAGAGGCGTCCCAAACTTTGGGGTGGCTGTGTCTTTTTGATTTTAATTTCCCTAAGCTATAGGACCATAAGTGGAAGTGCCCTAGGCTCTGTTGCTTTGTTTTTTAGATGTTTCAGGAAACACCATACACTTCTCCCGAGTGTCTGTTGGCAATTTACATCCCGCCCATCAGCATAACAAGGCTCCCAGTTCTCCATGGCCTGTCCTGCCTTTCTGGATTTTACACTTTTTTCAGATGGCCCTTTTGACCGGGGGGAAGTGAGACTTCATTGTAGTGCAGATTTCCTTTGCAAGCTTGCTTGGTTGGCCAAAAAGGGCGTATGCGTTTTTTCCTGAATATATTCAGGAAAAAACGCATACGCCCTTTTTGGCCAAGTGCATCATTGTGGACGTTCTGCCTCTTTTCCTATGCTTTCAATGCAATTCCAGTCTACCTCCTGAAATCGGTTTCCTGCAATTCTGCCCCGCTTTCAAGTCCTCTTGGCAGCCTTACTTCAGTCTATTTTTGGACGATAGCTGTCATTTATAACTCTGCAGGTTTGTGAATTACAGTGCCCCTGAGCTCCTTTCTTCAACTCGCTTTCTTGTGAGCTGGCCGCAACACCGCAGGATGGCTTCAGGCCCTAATCTGGTTCCGGCACGGCACGCTGAGCCTTTGGTTATTTCCTCTTCCTGGTGGGAAATGAGAGTTAAATTTGCCCGTCCAGACACCTCCAGCTAGTCTCTCATTGGTTCTCGCTATTCCTGTTCATCTTCCGCAGAAATTGCAAACTGGGCCAAACAGGAGGTTAAAGGGACTGACTCTCCAAGTGGGGAGAGTGTTAGTAAAGCGTCTGGAATGTTGCACCCGAGTACCAGGGGAGGAAAACTGAGACATATTTGAACACGTCTCCCGTTCACATGGTTGATCATACTCTGGGTTCCACATGCATGTTTTAGCTGAAGGAAGAATACCTTAAACCTGGGTAGTTGAAACCCGTGGAATGGGTACCATGCAATATGACTTCAAAGGGTCTTCATTTGCTCACCGAACCTCTCCAATCCTATCACTGCTGCGTTTATGCCCCTGTACACATGCTTGATTCTCTTTCGGAGACATAGCAATCCATAGGTTTTAAGATACTTACTAGTCAGGTACATTCTTAGGCGTTTAATATGCGGTGTTGAGTCCATTTCGTTGAGCAAGGAGTAGCTCTTGTCTATTCCATATTTGGCTTAAGGAACTTTATCTGTGCTCATTTCAATCTCTGGTTTTATGCAGCACCCCAACTCACCTTTCCCCTTAAGCAAGCATAAGTTGGTTTTCTAAATTTGAGACCCTGTTCTGTTCTGTAATTCAGTTCCTGTGTAGCCAAGTTTACATTCCGTGTATTACTGATATCTTATGATGTTTCTTTTTCTGTGTGACTTATTTCAGTTAGAATCATCATACCTGAATCCACTCATTGTGCTGCTAAGGGCCTGATGACATAGATTTCATTGCTGAGTGATATTGCTTTGTAAGTAAATACCACAACTTCTTTATCCATTTTTCACTTTCTGCGATGTTGAACTTGTACTGTAAACGAGGTTCTTGTAAACAGAGCCGTCCCAAACTTTGGGGTGGCTGTGTCTTTTTGATTTTAATTTCCCTAAGCTATAGGACCATAAGTGGAAGTGCCCTAGGCTCTGTTGCTTTGTTTTTTAGATGTTTCAGGAAACACCATACACTTCTCCCGAGTGTCTGTTGGCAATTTACATCCCGCCCATCAGCATAACAAGGCTCCCAGTTCTCCATGGCCTGTCCTGCCTTTCTGGATTTTACACTTTTTTCAGATGGCCCTTTTGACCGGGGGGAAGTGAGACTTCATTGTAGTGCAGATTTCCTTTGCAAGCTTGCTTGGTTGGCCAAAAAGGGCGTATGCGTTTTTTCCTGAATATATTCAGGAAAAAACGCATACGCCCTTTTTGGCCAAGTGCATCATTGTGGACGTTCTGCCTCTTTTCCTATGCTTTCAATGCAATTCCAGTCTACCTCCTGAAATCGGTTTCCTGCAATTCTGCCCCGCTTTCAAGTCCTCTTGGCAGCCTTACTTCAGTCTATTTTTGGACGATAGCTGTCATTTATAACTCTGCAGGTTTGTGAATTACAGTGCCCCTGAGCTCCTTTCTTCAACTCGCTTTCTTGTGAGCTGGCCGCAACACCGCAGGATGGCTTCAGGCCCTAATCTGGTTCCGGCACGGCACGCTGAGCCTTTGGTTATTTCCTCTTCCTGGTGGGAAATGAGAGTTAAATTTGCCCGTCCAGACACCTCCAGCTAGTCTCTCATTGGTTCTCGCTATTCCTGTTCATCTTCCGCAGAAATTGCAAACTGGGCCAAACAGGAGGTTAAAGGCGCTGACTCTCCAAGTGGGGAGAGTGTTAGTAAAGCGTCTGGAATGTTGCACCCGAGTACCAGGGGAGGAAAACTGAGACATATTTGAACACGTCTCCCGATCACATGGTTGATCATACTCTGGGTTCCACATGCATGTTTTAGCTGAAGGAAGAATACCTTAAACCTGGGTGTTGAAACCCGTGGAATGGGTACCATGCAATATGACTTCAAAGGGTCTTCATTTGCTCACCGAACCTCTCCAATCCTATCACTGCTGCGTTTATGCCCCTGTACACATGCTTGATTCTCTTTCGGAGACATAGCAATCCATAGGTTTTAAGATACTTACTAGTCAGGTACATTCTTAGGCGTTTAATATGCGGTGTTGAGTCCATTTCGTTGAGCAAGGAGTAGCTCTTGTCTATTCCATATTTGGCTTAAGGAACTTTATCTGTGCTCATTTCAATCTCTGGTTTTATGCAGCACCCCAACTCACCTTTCCCCTTAAGCAAGCATAAGTTGGTTTTCTAAATTTGAGACCCTGTTCTGTTCTGTAATTCAGTTCCTGTGTAGCCAAGTTTACATTCCGTGTATTACTGATATCTTATGATGTTTCTTTTTCTGTGTGACTTATTTCAGTTAGAATCATCATACCTGAATCCACTCATTGTGCTGCTAAGGGCCTGATGACATAGATTTCATTGCTGAGTGATATTGCTTTGTAAGTAAATACCACAACTTCTTTATCCATTTTTCACTTTCTGCGATGTTGAACTTGTACTGTAAACGAGGTTCTTGTAAACAGAGCGTCCCAAACTTTGGGGTGGCTGTGTCTTTTTGATTTTAATTTCCCTAAGCTATAGGACCATAAGTGGAAGTGCCCTAGGCTCTGTTGCTTTGTTTTTTAGATGTTTCAGGAAACACCATACACTTCTCCCGAGTGTCTGTTGGCAATTTACATCCCGCCCATCAGCATAACAAGGCTCCCAGTTCTCCATGGCCTGTCCTGCCTTTCTGGATTTTACACTTTTTTCAGATGGCCCTTTTGACCGGGGGGAAGTGAGACTTCATTGTAGTGCAGATTTCCTTTGCAAGCTTGCTTGGTTGGCCAAAAAGGGCGTATGCGTTTTTTCCTGAATATATTCAGGAAAAAACGCATACGCCCTTTTTGGCCAAGTGCATCATTGTGGACGTTCTGCCTCTTTTCCTATGCTTTCAATGCAATTCCAGTCTACCTCCTGAAATCGGTTTCCTGCAATTCTGCCCCGCTTTCAAGTCCTCTTGGCAGCCTTACTTCAGTCTATTTTTGGACGATAGCTGTCATTTATAACTCTGCAGGTTTGTGAATTACAGTGCCCCTGAGCTCCTTTCTTCAACTCGCTTTCTTGTGAGCTGGCCGCAACACCGCAGGATGGCTTCAGGCCCTAATCTGGTTCCGGCACGGCACGCTGAGCCTTTGGTTAATTCCTCTTCCTGGTGGGAAATGAGAGTTAAATTTGCCCGTCCAGACACCTCCAGCTAGTCTCTCATTGGTTCTCGCTATTCCTGTTCATCTTCCGCAGAAATTGCAAACTGGGCCAAACAGGAGGTTAAAGGCTGACTCTCCAAGTGGGGAGAGTGTTAGTAAAGCGTCTGGAATGTTGCACCCGAGTACCAGGGGAGGAAAACTGAGACATATTTGAACACGTCTCCCGATCACATGGTTGATCATACTCTGGGTTCCACATGCATGTTTTAGCTGAAGGAAGAATACCTTAAACCTGGAGAGTTGAAACCCGTGGAATGGGTACCATGCAATATGACTTCAAAGGGTCTTCATTTGCTCACCGAACCTCTCCAATCCTATCACTGCTGCGTTTATGCCCCTGTACACATGCTTGATTCTCTTTCGGAGACATAGCAATCCATAGGTTTTAAGATACTTACTAGTCAGGTACATTCTTAGGCGTTTAATATGCGGTGTTGAGTCCATTTCGTTGAGCAAGGAGTAGCTCTTGTCTATTCCATATTTGGCTTAAGGAACTTTATCTGTGCTCATTTCAATCTCTGGTTTTATGCAGCACCCCAACTCACCTTTCCCCTTAAGCAAGCATAAGTTGGTTTTCTAAATTTGAGACCCTGTTCTGTTCTGTAATTCAGTTCCTGTGTAGCCAAGTTTACATTCCGTGTATTACTGATATCTTATGATGTTTCTTTTTCTGTGTGACTTATTTCAGTTAGAATCATCATACCTGAATCCACTCATTGTGCTGCTAAGGGCCTGATGACATAGATTTCATTGCTGAGTGATATTGCTTTGTAAGTAAATACCACAACTTCTTTATCCATTTTTCACTTTCTGCGATGTTGAACTTGTACTGTAAACGAGGTTCTTGTAAACAGAGGCGTCCCAAACTTTGGGGTGGCTGTGTCTTTTTGATTTTAATTTCCCTAAGCTATAGGACCATAAGTGGAAGTGCCCTAGGCTCTGTTGCTTTGTTTTTTAGATGTTTCAGGAAACACCATACACTTCTCCCGAGTGTCTGTTGGCAATTTACATCCCGCCCATCAGCATAACAAGGCTCCCAGTTCTCCATGGCCTGTCCTGCCTTTCTGGATTTTACACTTTTTTCAGATGGCCCTTTTGACCGGGGGGAAGTGAGACTTCATTGTAGTGCAGATTTCCTTTGCAAGCTTGCTTGGTTGGCCAAAAAGGGCGTATGCGTTTTTTCCTGAATATATTCAGGAAAAAACGCATACGCCCTTTTTGGCCAAGTGCATCATTGTGGACGTTCTGCCTCTTTTCCTATGCTTTCAATGCAATTCCAGTCTACCTCCTGAAATCGGTTTCCTGCAATTCTGCCCCGCTTTCAAGTCCTCTTGGCAGCCTTACTTCAGTCTATTTTTGGACGATAGCTGTCATTTATAACTCTGCAGGTTTGTGAATTACAGTGCCCCTGAGCTCCTTTCTTCAACTCGCTTTCTTGTGAGCTGGCCGCAACACCGCAGGATGGCTTCAGGCCCTAATCTGGTTCCGGCACGGCACGCTGAGCCTTTGGTTATTCCTCTTCCTGGTGGGAAATGAGAGTTAAATTTGCCCGTCCAGACACCTCCAGCTAGTCTCTCATTGGTTCTCGCTATTCCTGTTCATCTTCCGCAGAAATTGCAAACTGGGCCAAACAGGAGGTTAAAGGCGCTGACTCTCCAAGTGGGGAGAGTGTTAGTAAAGCGTCTGGAATGTTGCACCCGAGTACCAGGGGAGGAAAACTGAGACATATTTGAACACGTCTCCCGATCACATGGTTGATCATACTCTGGGTTCCACATGCATGTTTTAGCTGAAGGAAGAATACCTTAAACCTGGAGAGTTGAAACCCGTGGAATGGGTACCATGCAATATGACTTCAAAGGGTCTTCATTTGCTCACCGAACCTCTCCAATCCTATCACTGCTGCGTTTATGCCCCTGTACACATGCTTGATTCTCTTTCGGAGACATAGCAATCCATAGGTTTTAAGATACTTACTAGTCAGGTACATTCTTAGGCGTTTAATATGCGGTGTTGAGTCCATTTCGTTGAGCAAGGAGTAGCTCTTGTCTATTCCATATTTGGCTTAAGGAACTTTATCTGTGCTCATTTCAATCTCTGGTTTTATGCAGCACCCCAACTCACCTTTCCCCTTAAGCAAGCATAAGTTGGTTTTCTAAATTTGAGACCCTGTTCTGTTCTGTAATTCAGTTCCTGTGTAGCCAAGTTTACATTCCGTGTATTACTGATATCTTATGATGTTTCTTTTTCTGTGTGACTTATTTCAGTTAGAATCATCATACCTGAATCCACTCATTGTGCTGCTAAGGGCCTGATGACATAGATTTCATTGCTGAGTGATATTGCTTTGTAAGTAAATACCACAACTTCTTTATCCATTTTTCACTTTCTGCGATGTTGAACTTGTACTGTAAACGAGGTTCTTGTAAACAGAGGCGTCCCAAACTTTGGGGTGGCTGTGTCTTTTTGATTTTAATTTCCCTAAGCTATAGGACCATAAGTGGAAGTGCCCTAGGCTCTGTTGCTTTGTTTTTTAGATGTTTCAGGAAACACCATACACTTCTCCCGAGTGTCTGTTGGCAATTTACATCCCGCCCATCAGCATAACAAGGCTCCCAGTTCTCCATGGCCTGTCCTGCCTTTCTGGATTTTACACTTTTTTCAGATGGCCCTTTTGACCGGGGGGAAGTGAGACTTCATTGTAGTGCAGATTTCCTTTGCAAGCTTGCTTGGTTGGCCAAAAAGGGCGTATGCGTTTTTTCCTGAATATATTCAGGAAAAAACGCATACGCCCTTTTTGGCCAAGTGCATCATTGTGGACGTTCTGCCTCTTTTCCTATGCTTTCAATGCAATTCCAGTCTACCTCCTGAAATCGGTTTCCTGCAATTCTGCCCCGCTTTCAAGTCCTCTTGGCAGCCTTACTTCAGTCTATTTTTGGACGATAGCTGTCATTTATAACTCTGCAGGTTTGTGAATTACAGTGCCCCTGAGCTCCTTTCTTCAACTCGCTTTCTTGTGAGCTGGCCGCAACACCGCAGGATGGCTTCAGGCCCTAATCTGGTTCCGGCACGGCACGCTGAGCCTTTGGTTATTTCCTCTTCCTGGTGGGAAATGAGAGTTAAATTTGCCCGTCCAGACACCTCCAGCTAGTCTCTCATTGGTTCTCGCTATTCCTGTTCATCTTCCGCAGAAATTGCAAACTGGGCCAAACAGGAGGTTAAAGGGCTGACTCTCCAAGTGGGGAGAGTGTTAGTAAAGCGTCTGGAATGTTGCACCCGAGTACCAGGGGAGGAAAACTGAGACATATTTGAACACGTCTCCCGATCACATGGTTGATCATACTCTGGGTTCCACATGCATGTTTTAGCTGAAGGAAGAATACCTTAAACCTGGGAGTTGAAACCCGTGGAATGGGTACCATGCAATATGACTTCAAAGGGTCTTCATTTGCTCACCGAACCTCTCCAATCCTATCACTGCTGCGTTTATGCCCCTGTACACATGCTTGATTCTCTTTCGGAGACATAGCAATCCATAGGTTTTAAGATACTTACTAGTCAGGTACATTCTTAGGCGTTTAATATGCGGTGTTGAGTCCATTTCGTTGAGCAAGGAGTAGCTCTTGTCTATTCCATATTTGGCTTAAGGAACTTTATCTGTGCTCATTTCAATCTCTGGTTTTATGCAGCACCCCAACTCACCTTTCCCCTTAAGCAAGCATAAGTTGGTTTTCTAAATTTGAGACCCTGTTCTGTTCTGTAATTCAGTTCCTGTGTAGCCAAGTTTACATTCCGTGTATTACTGATATCTTATGATGTTTCTTTTTCTGTGTGACTTATTTCAGTTAGAATCATCATACCTGAATCCACTCATTGTGCTGCTAAGGGCCTGATGACATAGATTTCATTGCTGAGTGATATTGCTTTGTAAGTAAATACCACAACTTCTTTATCCATTTTTCACTTTCTGCGATGTTGAACTTGTACTGTAAACGAGGTTCTTGTAAACAGAGGCGTCCCAAACTTTGGGGTGGCTGTGTCTTTTTGATTTTAATTTCCCTAAGCTATAGGACCATAAGTGGAAGTGCCCTAGGCTCTGTTGCTTTGTTTTTTAGATGTTTCAGGAAACACCATACACTTCTCCCGAGTGTCTGTTGGCAATTTACATCCCGCCCATCAGCATAACAAGGCTCCCAGTTCTCCATGGCCTGTCCTGCCTTTCTGGATTTTACACTTTTTTCAGATGGCCCTTTTGACCGGGGGGAAGTGAGACTTCATTGTAGTGCAGATTTCCTTTGCAAGCTTGCTTGGTTGGCCAAAAAGGGCGTATGCGTTTTTTCCTGAATATATTCAGGAAAAAACGCATACGCCCTTTTTGGCCAAGTGCATCATTGTGGACGTTCTGCCTCTTTTCCTATGCTTTCAATGCAATTCCAGTCTACCTCCTGAAATCGGTTTCCTGCAATTCTGCCCCGCTTTCAAGTCCTCTTGGCAGCCTTACTTCAGTCTATTTTTGGACGATAGCTGTCATTTATAACTCTGCAGGTTTGTGAATTACAGTGCCCCTGAGCTCCTTTCTTCAACTCGCTTTCTTGTGAGCTGGCCGCAACACCGCAGGATGGCTTCAGGCCCTAATCTGGTTCCGGCACGGCACGCTGAGCCTTTGGTTAATTCCTCTTCCTGGTGGGAAATGAGAGTTAAATTTGCCCGTCCAGACACCTCCAGCTAGTCTCTCATTGGTTCTCGCTATTCCTGTTCATCTTCCGCAGAAATTGCAAACTGGGCCAAACAGGAGGTTAAAGGGACTGACTCTCCAAGTGGGGAGAGTGTTAGTAAAGCGTCTGGAATGTTGCACCCGAGTACCAGGGGAGGAAAACTGAGACATATTTGAACACGTCTCCCGATCACATGGTTGATCATACTCTGGGTTCCACATGCATGTTTTAGCTGAAGGAAGAATACCTTAAACCTGGGTAGTTGAAACCCGTGGAATGGGTACCATGCAATATGACTTCAAAGGGTCTTCATTTGCTCACCGAACCTCTCCAATCCTATCACTGCTGCGTTTATGCCCCTGTACACATGCTTGATTCTCTTTCGGAGACATAGCAATCCATAGGTTTTAAGATACTTACTAGTCAGGTACATTCTTAGGCGTTTAATATGCGGTGTTGAGTCCATTTCGTTGAGCAAGGAGTAGCTCTTGTCTATTCCATATTTGGCTTAAGGAACTTTATCTGTGCTCATTTCAA
This sequence comes from Tursiops truncatus, assembly GCF_011762595.2. Classification (NCBI taxonomy): domain Eukaryota; kingdom Metazoa; phylum Chordata; class Mammalia; order Artiodactyla; family Delphinidae; genus Tursiops; species Tursiops truncatus. The sequence continues at coordinate 90,867 of NW_022983312.1, read as the reverse complement.
TCTCTGGTTTTATGCAGCACCCCAACTCACCTTTCCCTTAAGCAAGCATAAGTTGGTTTTCTAAATTTGAGACCCTGTTCTGTTCTGTAATTCAGTTCCTGTGTAGCCAAGTTTACATTCCGTGTATTACTGATATCTTATGATGTTTCTTTTTCTGTGTGACTTATTTCAGTTAGAATCATCATACCTGAATCCACTCATTGTGCTGCTAAGGGCCTGATGACATAGATTTCATTGCTGAGTGATATTGCTTTGTAAGTAAATACCACAACTTCTTTATCCATTTTTCACTTTCTGCGATGTTGAACTTGTACTGTAAACGAGGTTCTTGTAAACAGAGCCGTCCCAAACTTTGGGGTGGCTGTGTCTTTTTGATTTTAATTTCCCTAAGCTATAGGACCATAAGTGGAAGTGCCCTAGGCTCTGTTGCTTTGTTTTTTAGATGTTTCAGGAAACACCATACACTTCTCCCGAGTGTCTGTTGGCAATTTACATCCCGCCCATCAGCATAACAAGGCTCCCAGTTCTCCATGGCCTGTCCTGCCTTTCTGGATTTTACACTTTTTTCAGATGGCCCTTTTGACCGGGGGGAAGTGAGACTTCATTGTAGTGCAGATTTCCTTTGCAAGCTTGCTTGGTTGGCCAAAAAGGGCGTATGCGTTTTTTCCTGAATATATTCAGGAAAAAACGCATACGCCCTTTTTGGCCAAGTGCATCATTGTGGACGTTCTGCCTCTTTTCCTATGCTTTCAATGCAATTCCAGTCTACCTCCTGAAATCGGTTTCCTGCAATTCTGCCCCGCTTTCAAGTCCTCTTGGCAGCCTTACTTCAGTCTATTTTTGGACGATAGCTGTCATTTATAACTCTGCAGGTTTGTGAATTACAGTGCCCCTGAGCTCCTTTCTTCAACTCGCTTTCTTGTGAGCTGGCCGCAACACCGCAGGATGGCTTCAGGCCCTAATCTGGTTCCGGCACGGCACGCTGAGCCTTTGGTTAATTCCTCTTCCTGGTGGGAAATGAGAGTTAAATTTGCCCGTCCAGACACCTCCAGCTAGTCTCTCATTGGTTCTCGCTATTCCTGTTCATCTTCCGCAGAAATTGCAAACTGGGCCAAACAGGAGGTTAAAGGGACTGACTCTCCAAGTGGGGAGAGTGTTAGTAAAGCGTCTGGAATGTTGCACCCGAGTACCAGGGGAGGAAAACTGAGACATATTTGAACACGTCTCCCGATCACATGGTTGATCATACTCTGGGTTCCACATGCATGTTTTAGCTGAAGGAAGAATACCTTAAACCTGGGTAGTTGAAACCCGTGGAATGGGTACCATGCAATATGACTTCAAAGGGTCTTCATTTGCTCACCGAACCTCTCCAATCCTATCACTGCTGCGTTTATGCCCCTGTACACATGCTTGATTCTCTTTCGGAGACATAGCAATCCATAGGTTTTAAGATACTTACTAGTCAGGTACATTCTTAGGCGTTTAATATGCGGTGTTGAGTCCATTTCGTTGAGCAAGGAGTAGCTCTTGTCTATTCCATATTTGGCTTAAGGAACTTTATCTGTGCTCATTTCAATCTCTGGTTTTATGCAGCACCCCAACTCACCTTTCCCCTTAAGCAAGCATAAGTTGGTTTTCTAAATTTGAGACCCTGTTCTGTTCTGTAATTCAGTTCCTGTGTAGCCAAGTTTACATTCCGTGTATTACTGATATCTTATGATGTTTCTTTTTCTGTGTGACTTATTTCAGTTAGAATCATCATACCTGAATCCACTCATTGTGCTGCTAAGGGCCTGATGACATAGATTTCATTGCTGAGTGATATTGCTTTGTAAGTAAATACCACAACTTCTTTATCCATTTTTCACTTTCTGCGATGTTGAACTTGTACTGTAAACGAGGTTCTTGTAAACAGAGGCGTCCCAACTTTGGGGGGTGGCTGTGTCTTTTTGATTTTAATTTCCCTAAGCTATAGGACCATAAGTGGAAGTGCCCTAGGCTCTGTTGCTTTGTTTTTTAGATGTTTCAGGAAACACCATACACTTCTCCCGAGTGTCTGTTGGCAATTTACATCCCGCCCATCAGCATAACAAGGCTCCCAGTTCTCCATGGCCTGTCCTGCCTTTCTGGATTTTACACTTTTTTCAGATGGCCCTTTTGACCGGGGGGAAGTGAGACTTCATTGTAGTGCAGATTTCCTTTGCAAGCTTGCTTGGTTGGCCAAAAAGGGCGTATGCGTTTTTTCCTGAATATATTCAGGAAAAAACGCATACGCCCTTTTTGGCCAAGTGCATCATTGTGGACGTTCTGCCTCTTTTCCTATGCTTTCAATGCAATTCCAGTCTACCTCCTGAAATCGGTTTCCTGCAATTCTGCCCCGCTTTCAAGTCCTCTTGGCAGCCTTACTTCAGTCTATTTTTGGACGATAGCTGTCATTTATAACTCTGCAGGTTTGTGAATTACAGTGCCCCTGAGCTCCTTTCTTCAACTCGCTTTCTTGTGAGCTGGCCGCAACACCGCAGGATGGCTTCAGGCCCTAATCTGGTTCCGGCACGGCACGCTGAGCCTTTGGTTAATTCCTCTTCCTGGTGGGAAATGAGAGTTAAATTTGCCCGTCCAGACACCTCCAGCTAGTCTCTCATTGGTTCTCGCTATTCCTGTTCATCTTCCGCAGAAATTGCAAACTGGGCCAAACAGGAGGTTAAAGGGACTGACTCTCCAAGTGGGGAGAGTGTTAGTAAAGCGTCTGGAATGTTGCACCCGAGTACCAGGGGAGGAAAACTGAGACATATTTGAACACGTCTCCCGATCACATGGTTGATCATACTCTGGGTTCCACATGCATGTTTTAGCTGAAGGAAGAATACCTTAAACCTGGAGAGTTGAAACCCGTGGAATGGGTACCATGCAATATGACTTCAAAGGGTCTTCATTTGCTCACCGAACCTCTCCAATCCTATCACTGCTGCGTTTATGCCCCTGTACACATGCTTGATTCTCTTTCGGAGACATAGCAATCCATAGGTTTTAAGATACTTACTAGTCAGGTACATTCTTAGGCGTTTAATATGCGGTGTTGAGTCCATTTCGTTGAGCAAGGAGTAGCTCTTGTCTATTCCATATTTGGCTTAAGGAACTTTATCTGTGCTCATTTCAATCTCTGGTTTTATGCAGCACCCCAACTCACCTTTCCCCTTAAGCAAGCATAAGTTGGTTTTCTAAATTTGAGACCCTGTTCTGTTCTGTAATTCAGTTCCTGTGTAGCCAAGTTTACATTCCGTGTATTACTGATATCTTATGATGTTTCTTTTTCTGTGTGACTTATTTCAGTTAGAATCATCATACCTGAATCCACTCATTGTGCTGCTAAGGGCCTGATGACATAGATTTCATTGCTGAGTGATATTGCTTTGTAAGTAAATACCACAACTTCTTTATCCATTTTTCACTTTCTGCGATGTTGAACTTGTACTGTAAACGAGGTTCTTGTAAACAGAGGCGTCCCAAACTTTGGGGTGGCTGTGTCTTTTTGATTTTAATTTCCCTAAGCTATAGGACCATAAGTGGAAGTGCCCTAGGCTCTGTTGCTTTGTTTTTTAGATGTTTCAGGAAACACCATACACTTCTCCCGAGTGTCTGTTGGCAATTTACATCCCGCCCATCAGCATAACAAGGCTCCCAGTTCTCCATGGCCTGTCCTGCCTTTCTGGATTTTACACTTTTTTCAGATGGCCCTTTTGACCGGGGGGAAGTGAGACTTCATTGTAGTGCAGATTTCCTTTGCAAGCTTGCTTGGTTGGCCAAAAAGGGCGTATGCGTTTTTTCCTGAATATATTCAGGAAAAAACGCATACGCCCTTTTTGGCCAAGTGCATCATTGTGGACGTTCTGCCTCTTTTCCTATGCTTTCAATGCAATTCCAGTCTACCTCCTGAAATCGGTTTCCTGCAATTCTGCCCCGCTTTCAAGTCCTCTTGGCAGCCTTACTTCAGTCTATTTTTGGACGATAGCTGTCATTTATAACTCTGCAGGTTTGTGAATTACAGTGCCCCTGAGCTCCTTTCTTCAACTCGCTTTCTTGTGAGCTGGCCGCAACACCGCAGGATGGCTTCAGGCCCTAATCTGGTTCCGGCACGGCACGCTGAGCCTTTGGTTATTCCTCTTCCTGGTGGGAAATGAGAGTTAAATTTGCCCGTCCAGACACCTCCAGCTAGTCTCTCATTGGTTCTCGCTATTCCTGTTCATCTTCCGCAGAAATTGCAAACTGGGCCAAACAGGAGGTTAAAGGCGCTGACTCTCCAAGTGGGGAGAGTGTTAGTAAAGCGTCTGGAATGTTGCACCCGAGTACCAGGGGAGGAAAACTGAGACATATTTGAACACGTCTCCCGATCACATGGTTGATCATACTCTGGGTTCCACATGCATGTTTTAGCTGAAGGAAGAATACCTTAAACCTGGTTAGTTGAGTGGAATGGGTACCATGCAATATGACTTCAAAGGGTCTTCATTTGCTCACCGAACCTCTCCAATCCTATCACTGCTGCGTTTATGCCCCTGTACACATGCTTGATTCTCTTTCGGAGACATAGCAATCCATAGGTTTTAAGATACTTACTAGTCAGGTACATTCTTAGGCGTTTAATATGCGGTGTTGAGTCCATTTCGTTGAGCAAGGAGTAGCTCTTGTCTATTCCATATTTGGCTTAAGGAACTTTATCTGTGCTCATTTCAATCTCTGGTTTTATGCAGCACCCCAACTCACCTTTCCCCTTAAGCAAGCATAAGTTGGTTTTCTAAATTTGAGACCCTGTTCTGTTCTGTAATTCAGTTCCTGTGTAGCCAAGTTTACATTCCGTGTATTACTGATATCTTATGATGTTTCTTTTTCTGTGTGACTTATTTCAGTTAGAATCATCATACCTGAATCCACTCATTGTGCTGCTAAGGGCCTGATGACATAGATTTCATTGCTGAGTGATATTGCTTTGTAAGTAAATACCACAACTTCTTTATCCATTTTTCACTTTCTGCGATGTTGAACTTGTACTGTAAACGAGGTTCTTGTAAACAGAGGCGTCCCAAACTTTGGGGTGGCTGTGTCTTTTTGATTTTAATTTCCCTAAGCTATAGGACCATAAGTGGAAGTGCCCTAGGCTCTGTTGCTTTGTTTTTTAGATGTTTCAGGAAACACCATACACTTCTCCCGAGTGTCTGTTGGCAATTTACATCCCGCCCATCAGCATAACAAGGCTCCCAGTTCTCCATGGCCTGTCCTGCCTTTCTGGATTTTACACTTTTTTCAGATGGCCCTTTTGACCGGGGGAAGTGAGACTTCATTGTAGTGCAGATTTCCTTTGCAAGCTTGCTTGGTTGGCCAAAAAGGGCGTATGCGTTTTTTCCTGAATATATTCAGGAAAAAACGCATACGCCCTTTTTGGCCAAGTGCATCATTGTGGACGTTCTGCCTCTTTTCCTATGCTTTCAATGCAATTCCAGTCTACCTCCTGAAATCGGTTTCCTGCAATTCTGCCCCGCTTTCAAGTCCTCTTGGCAGCCTTACTTCAGTCTATTTTTGGACGATAGCTGTCATTTATAACTCTGCAGGTTTGTGAATTACAGTGCCCCTGAGCTCCTTTCTTCAACTCGCTTTCTTGTGAGCTGGCCGCAACACCGCAGGATGGCTTCAGGCCCTAATCTGGTTCCGGCACGGCACGCTGAGCCTTTGGTTATTCCTCTTCCTGGTGGGAAATGAGAGTTAAATTTGCCCGTCCAGACACCTCCAGCTAGTCTCTCATTGGTTCTCGCTATTCCTGTTCATCTTCCGCAGAAATTGCAAACTGGGCCAAACAGGAGGTTAAAGGGCTGACTCTCCAAGTGGGGAGAGTGTTAGTAAAGCGTCTGGAATGTTGCACCCGAGTACCAGGGGAGGAAAACTGAGACATATTTGAACACGTCTCCCGATCACATGGTTGATCATACTCTGGGTTCCACATGCATGTTTTAGCTGAAGGAAGAATACCTTAAACCTGGGTGTTGAAACCCGTGGAATGGGTACCATGCAATATGACTTCAAAGGGTCTTCATTTGCTCACCGAACCTCTCCAATCCTATCACTGCTGCGTTTATGCCCCTGTACACATGCTTGATTCTCTTTCGGAGACATAGCAATCCATAGGTTTTAAGATACTTACTAGTCAGGTACATTCTTAGGCGTTTAATATGCGGTGTTGAGTCCATTTCGTTGAGCAAGGAGTAGCTCTTGTCTATTCCATATTTGGCTTAAGGAACTTTATCTGTGCTCATTTCAATCTCTGGTTTTATGCAGCACCCCAACTCACCTTTCCCCTTAAGCAAGCATAAGTTGGTTTTCTAAATTTGAGACCCTGTTCTGTTCTGTAATTCAGTTCCTGTGTAGCCAAGTTTACATTCCGTGTATTACTGATATCTTATGATGTTTCTTTTTCTGTGTGACTTATTTCAGTTAGAATCATCATACCTGAATCCACTCATTGTGCTGCTAAGGGCCTGATGACATAGATTTCATTGCTGAGTGATATTGCTTTGTAAGTAAATACCACAACTTCTTTATCCATTTTTCACTTTCTGCGATGTTGAACTTGTACTGTAAACGAGGTTCTTGTAAACAGAGCCGTCCCAAACTTTGGGGTGGCTGTGTCTTTTTGATTTTAATTTCCCTAAGCTATAGGACCATAAGTGGAAGTGCCCTAGGCTCTGTTGCTTTGTTTTTTAGATGTTTCAGGAAACACCATACACTTCTCCCGAGTGTCTGTTGGCAATTTACATCCCGCCCATCAGCATAACAAGGCTCCCAGTTCTCCATGGCCTGTCCTGCCTTTCTGGATTTTACACTTTTTTCAGATGGCCCTTTTGACCGGGGGGAAGTGAGACTTCATTGTAGTGCAGATTTCCTTTGCAAGCTTGCTTGGTTGGCCAAAAAGGGCGTATGCGTTTTTTCCTGAATATATTCAGGAAAAAACGCATACGCCCTTTTTGGCCAAGTGCATCATTGTGGACGTTCTGCCTCTTTTCCTATGCTTTCAATGCAATTCCAGTCTACCTCCTGAAATCGGTTTCCTGCAATTCTGCCCCGCTTTCAAGTCCTCTTGGCAGCCTTACTTCAGTCTATTTTTGGACGATAGCTGTCATTTATAACTCTGCAGGTTTGTGAATTACAGTGCCCCTGAGCTCCTTTCTTCAACTCGCTTTCTTGTGAGCTGGCCGCAACACCGCAGGATGGCTTCAGGCCCTAATCTGGTTCCGGCACGGCACGCTGAGCCTTTGGTTATTTCCTCTTCCTGGTGGGAAATGAGAGTTAAATTTGCCCGTCCAGACACCTCCAGCTAGTCTCTCATTGGTTCTCGCTATTCCTGTTCATCTTCCGCAGAAATTGCAAACTGGGCCAAACAGGAGGTTAAAGGGACTGACTCTCCAAGTGGGGAGAGTGTTAGTAAAGCGTCTGGAATGTTGCACCCGAGTACCAGGGGAGGAAAACTGAGACATATTTGAACACGTCTCCCGATCACATGGTTGATCATACTCTGGGTTCCACATGCATGTTTTAGCTGAAGGAAGAATACCTTAAACCTGGAGAGTTGAAACCCGTGGAATGGGTACCATGCAATATGACTTCAAAGGGTCTTCATTTGCTCACCGAACCTCTCCAATCCTATCACTGCTGCGTTTATGCCCCTGTACACATGCTTGATTCTCTTTCGGAGACATAGCAATCCATAGGTTTTAAGATACTTACTAGTCAGGTACATTCTTAGGCGTTTAATATGCGGTGTTGAGTCCATTTCGTTGAGCAAGGAGTAGCTCTTGTCTATTCCATATTTGGCTTAAGGAACTTTATCTGTGCTCATTTCAATCTCTGGTTTTATGCAGCACCCCAACTCACCTTTCCCCTTAAGCAAGCATAAGTTGGTTTTCTAAATTTGAGACCCTGTTCTGTTCTGTAATTCAGTTCCTGTGTAGCCAAGTTTACATTCCGTGTATTACTGATATCTTATGATGTTTCTTTTTCTGTGTGACTTATTTCAGTTAGAATCATCATACCTGAATCCACTCATTGTGCTGCTAAGGGCCTGATGACATAGATTTCATTGCTGAGTGATATTGCTTTGTAAGTAAATACCACAACTTCTTTATCCATTTTTCACTTTCTGCGATGTTGAACTTGTACTGTAAACGAGGTTCTTGTAAACAGAGCGTCCCAAACTTTGGGGTGGCTGTGTCTTTTTGATTTTAATTTCCCTAAGCTATAGGACCATAAGTGGAAGTGCCCTAGGCTCTGTTGCTTTGTTTTTTAGATGTTTCAGGAAACACCATACACTTCTCCCGAGTGTCTGTTGGCAATTTACATCCCGCCCATCAGCATAACAAGGCTCCCAGTTCTCCATGGCCTGTCCTGCCTTTCTGGATTTTACACTTTTTTCAGATGGCCCTTTTGACCGGGGGAAGTGAGACTTCATTGTAGTGCAGATTTCCTTTGCAAGCTTGCTTGGTTGGCCAAAAAGGGCGTATGCGTTTTTTCCTGAATATATTCAGGAAAAAACGCATACGCCCTTTTTGGCCAAGTGCATCATTGTGGACGTTCTGCCTCTTTTCCTATGCTTTCAATGCAATTCCAGTCTACCTCCTGAAATCGGTTTCCTGCAATTCTGCCCCGCTTTCAAGTCCTCTTGGCAGCCTTACTTCAGTCTATTTTTGGACGATAGCTGTCATTTATAACTCTGCAGGTTTGTGAATTACAGTGCCCCTGAGCTCCTTTCTTCAACTCGCTTTCTTGTGAGCTGGCCGCAACACCGCAGGATGGCTTCAGGCCCTAATCTGGTTCCGGCACGGCACGCTGAGCCTTTGGTTATTCCTCTTCCTGGTGGGAAATGAGAGTTAAATTTGCCCGTCCAGACACCTCCAGCTAGTCTCTCATTGGTTCTCGCTATTCCTGTTCATCTTCCGCAGAAATTGCAAACTGGGCCAAACAGGAGGTTAAAGGGCTGACTCTCCAAGTGGGGAGAGTGTTAGTAAAGCGTCTGGAATGTTGCACCCGAGTACCAGGGGAGGAAAACTGAGACATATTTGAACACGTCTCCCGATCACATGGTTGATCATACTCTGGGTTCCACATGCATGTTTTAGCTGAAGGAAGAATACCTTAAACCTGGGTAGTTGAAACCCGTGGAATGGGTACCATGCAATATGACTTCAAAGGGTCTTCATTTGCTCACCGAACCTCTCCAATCCTATCACTGCTGCGTTTATGCCCCTGTACACATGCTTGATTCTCTTTCGGAGACATAGCAATCCATAGGTTTTAAGATACTTACTAGTCAGGTACATTCTTAGGCGTTTAATATGCGGTGTTGAGTCCATTTCGTTGAGCAAGGAGTAGCTCTTGTCTATTCCATATTTGGCTTAAGGAACTTTATCTGTGCTCATTTCAATCTCTGGTTTTATGCAGCACCCCAACTCACCTTTCCCCTTAAGCAAGCATAAGTTGGTTTTCTAAATTTGAGACCCTGTTCTGTTCTGTAATTCAGTTCCTGTGTAGCCAAGTTTACATTCCGTGTATTACTGATATCTTATGATGTTTCTTTTTCTGTGTGACTTATTTCAGTTAGAATCATCATACCTGAATCCACTCATTGTGCTGCTAAGGGCCTGATGACATAGATTTCATTGCTGAGTGATATTGCTTTGTAAGTAAATACCACAACTTCTTTATCCATTTTTCACTTTCTGCGATGTTGAACTTGTACTGTAAACGAGGTTCTTGTAAACAGAGCCGTCCAAACTTTGGGGTGGCTGTGTCTTTTTGATTTTAATTTCCCTAAGCTATAGGACCATAAGTGGAAGTGCCCTAGGCTCTGTTGCTTTGTTTTTTAGATGTTTCAGGAAACACCATACACTTCTCCCGAGTGTCTGTTGGCAATTTACATCCCGCCCATCAGCATAACAAGGCTCCCAGTTCTCCATGGCCTGTCCTGCCTTTCTGGATTTTACACTTTTTTCAGATGGCCCTTTTGACCGGGGGGAAGTGAGACTTCATTGTAGTGCAGATTTCCTTTGCAAGCTTGCTTGGTTGGCCAAAAAGGGCGTATGCGTTTTTTCCTGAATATATTCAGGAAAAAACGCATACGCCCTTTTTGGCCAAGTGCATCATTGTGGACGTTCTGCCTCTTTTCCTATGCTTTCAATGCAATTCCAGTCTACCTCCTGAAATCGGTTTCCTGCAATTCTGCCCCGCTTTCAAGTCCTCTTGGCAGCCTTACTTCAGTCTATTTTTGGACGATAGCTGTCATTTATAACTCTGCAGGTTTGTGAATTACAGTGCCCCTGAGCTCCTTTCTTCAACTCGCTTTCTTGTGAGCTGGCCGCAACACCGCAGGATGGCTTCAGGCCCTAATCTGGTTCCGGCACGGCACGCTGAGCCTTTGGTTAATTCCTCTTCCTGGTGGGAAATGAGAGTTAAATTTGCCCGTCCAGACACCTCCAGCTAGTCTCTCATTGGTTCTCGCTATTCCTGTTCATCTTCCGCAGAAATTGCAAACTGGGCCAAACAGGAGGTTAAAGGGACTGACTCTCCAAGTGGGGAGAGTGTTAGTAAAGCGTCTGGAATGTTGCACCCGAGTACCAGGGGAGGAAAACTGAGACATATTTGAACACGTCTCCCGTTCACATGGTTGATCATACTCTGGGTTCCACATGCATGTTTTAGCTGAAGGAAGAATACCTTAAACCTGGAGAGTTGAAACCCGTGGAATGGGTACCATGCAATATGACTTCAAAGGGTCTTCATTTGCTCACCGAACCTCTCCAATCCTATCACTGCTGCGTTTATGCCCCTGTACACATGCTTGATTCTCTTTCGGAGACATAGCAATCCATAGGTTTTAAGATACTTACTAGTCAGGTACATTCTTAGGCGTTTAATATGCGGTGTTGAGTCCATTTCGTTGAGCAAGGAGTAGCTCTTGTCTATTCCATATTTGGCTTAAGGAACTTTATCTGTGCTCATTTCAATCTCTGGTTTTATGCAGCACCCCAACTCACCTTTCCCCTTAAGCAAGCATAAGTTGGTTTTCTAAATTTGAGACCCTGTTCTGTTCTGTAATTCAGTTCCTGTGTAGCCAAGTTTACATTCCGTGTATTACTGATATCTTATGATGTTTCTTTTTCTGTGTGACTTATTTCAGTTAGAATCATCATACCTGAATCCACTCATTGTGCTGCTAAGGGCCTGATGACATAGATTTCATTGCTGAGTGATATTGCTTTGTAAGTAAATACCACAACTTCTTTATCCATTTTTCACTTTCTGCGATGTTGAACTTGTACTGTAAACGAGGTTCTTGTAAACAGAGGCGTCCCAAACTTTGGGGTGGCTGTGTCTTTTTGATTTTAATTTCCCTAAGCTATAGGACCATAAGTGGAAGTGCCCTAGGCTCTGTTGCTTTGTTTTTTAGATGTTTCAGGAAACACCATACACTTCTCCCGAGTGTCTGTTGGCAATTTACATCCCGCCCATCAGCATAACAAGGCTCCCAGTTCTCCATGGCCTGTCCTGCCTTTCTGGATTTTACACTTTTTTCAGATGGCCCTTTTGACCGGGGGGAAGTGAGACTTCATTGTAGTGCAGATTTCCTTTGCAAGCTTGCTTGGTTGGCCAAAAAGGGCGTATGCGTTTTTTCCTGAATATATTCAGGAAAAAACGCATACGCCCTTTTTGGCCAAGTGCATCATTGTGGACGTTCTGCCTCTTTTCCTATGCTTTCAATGCAATTCCAGTCTACCTCCTGAAATCGGTTTCCTGCAATTCTGCCCCGCTTTCAAGTCCTCTTGGCAGCCTTACTTCAGTCTATTTTTGGACGATAGCTGTCATTTATAACTCTGCAGGTTTGTGAATTACAGTGCCCCTGAGCTCCTTTCTTCAACTCGCTTTCTTGTGAGCTGGCCGCAACACCGCAGGATGGCTTCAGGCCCTAATCTGGTTCCGGCACGGCACGCTGAGCCTTTGGTTATTTCCTCTTCCTGGTGGGAAATGAGAGTTAAATTTGCCCGTCCAGACACCTCCAGCTAGTCTCTCATTGGTTCTCGCTATTCCTGTTCATCTTCCGCAGAAATTGCAAACTGGGCCAAACAGGAGGTTAAAGGGCTGACTCTCCAAGTGGGGAGAGTGTTAGTAAAGCGTCTGGAATGTTGCACCCGAGTACCAGGGGAGGAAAACTGAGACATATTTGAACACGTCTCCCGATCACATGGTTGATCATACTCTGGGTTCCACATGCATGTTTTAGCTGAAGGAAGAATACCTTAAACCTGGAGAGTTGAAACCCGTGGAATGGGTACCATGCAATATGACTTCAAAGGGTCTTCATTTGCTCACCGAACCTCTCCAATCCTATCACTGCTGCGTTTATGCCCCTGTACACATGCTTGATTCTCTTTCGGAGACATAGCAATCCATAGGTTTTAAGATACTTACTAGTCAGGTACATTCTTAGGCGTTTAATATGCGGTGTTGAGTCCATTTCGTTGAGCAAGGAGTAGCTCTTGTCTATTCCATATTTGGCTTAAGGAACTTTATCTGTGCTCATTTCAATCTCTGGTTTTATGCAGCACCCCAACTCACCTTTCCCCTTAAGCAAGCATAAGTTGGTTTTCTAAATTTGAGACCCTGTTCTGTTCTGTAATTCAGTTCCTGTGTAGCCAAGTTTACATTCCGTGTATTACTGATATCTTATGATGTTTCTTTTTCTGTGTGACTTATTTCAGTTAGAATCATCATACCTGAATCCACTCATTGTGCTGCTAAGGGCCTGATGACATAGATTTCATTGCTGAGTGATATTGCTTTGTAAGTAAATACCACAACTTCTTTATCCATTTTTCACTTTCTGCGATGTTGAACTTGTACTGTAAACGAGGTTCTTGTAAACAGAGGCGTCCAAACTTTGGGGTGGCTGTGTCTTTTTGATTTTAATTTCCCTAAGCTATAGGACCATAAGTGGAAGTGCCCTAGGCTCTGTTGCTTTGTTTTTTAGATGTTTCAGGAAACACCATACACTTCTCCCGAGTGTCTGTTGGCAATTTACATCCCGCCCATCAGCATAACAAGGCTCCCAGTTCTCCATGGCCTGTCCTGCCTTTCTGGATTTTACACTTTTTTCAGATGGCCCTTTTGACCGGGGGAAGTGAGACTTCATTGTAGTGCAGATTTCCTTTGCAAGCTTGCTTGGTTGGCCAAAAAGGGCGTATGCGTTTTTTCCTGAATATATTCAGGAAAAAACGCATACGCCCTTTTTGGCCAAGTGCATCATTGTGGACGTTCTGCCTCTTTTCCTATGCTTTCAATGCAATTCCAGTCTACCTCCTGAAATCGGTTTCCTGCAATTCTGCCCCGCTTTCAAGTCCTCTTGGCAGCCTTACTTCAGTCTATTTTTGGACGATAGCTGTCATTTATAACTCTGCAGGTTTGTGAATTACAGTGCCCCTGAGCTCCTTTCTTCAACTCGCTTTCTTGTGAGCTGGCCGCAACACCGCAGGATGGCTTCAGGCCCTAATCTGGTTCCGGCACGGCACGCTGAGCCTTTGGTTATTTCCTCTTCCTGGTGGGAAATGAGAGTTAAATTTGCCCGTCCAGACACCTCCAGCTAGTCTCTCATTGGTTCTCGCTATTCCTGTTCATCTTCCGCAGAAATTGCAAACTGGGCCAAACAGGAGGTTAAAGGGCTGACTCTCCAAGTGGGGAGAGTGTTAGTAAAGCGTCTGGAATGTTGCACCCGAGTACCAGGGGAGGAAAACTGAGACATATTTGAACACGTCTCCCGATCACATGGTTGATCATACTCTGGGTTCCACATGCATGTTTTAGCTGAAGGAAGAATACCTTAAACCTGGAGAGTTGAAACCCGTGGAATGGGTACCATGCAATATGACTTCAAAGGGTCTTCATTTGCTCACCGAACCTCTCCAATCCTATCACTGCTGCGTTTATGCCCCTGTACACATGCTTGATTCTCTTTCGGAGACATAGCAATCCATAGGTTTTAAGATACTTACTAGTCAGGTACATTCTTAGGCGTTTAATATGCGGTGTTGAGTCCATTTCGTTGAGCAAGGAGTAGCTCTTGTCTATTCCATATTTGGCTTAAGGAACTTTATCTGTGCTCATTTCAATCTCTGGTTTTATGCAGCACCCCAACTCACCTTTCCCCTTAAGCAAGCATAAGTTGGTTTTCTAAATTTGAGACCCTGTTCTGTTCTGTAATTCAGTTCCTGTGTAGCCAAGTTTACATTCCGTGTATTACTGATATCTTATGATGTTTCTTTTTCTGTGTGACTTATTTCAGTTAGAATCATCATACCTGAATCCACTCATTGTGCTGCTAAGGGCCTGATGACATAGATTTCATTGCTGAGTGATATTGCTTTGTAAGTAAATACCACAACTTCTTTATCCATTTTTCACTTTCTGCGATGTTGAACTTGTACTGTAAACGAGGTTCTTGTAAACAGAGGCGTCCCAAACTTTGGGGTGGCTGTGTCTTTTTGATTTTAATTTCCCTAAGCTATAGGACCATAAGTGGAAGTGCCCTAGGCTCTGTTGCTTTGTTTTTTAGATGTTTCAGGAAACACCATACACTTCTCCCGAGTGTCTGTTGGCAATTTACATCCCGCCCATCAGCATAACAAGGCTCCCAGTTCTCCATGGCCTGTCCTGCCTTTCTGGATTTTACACTTTTTTCAGATGGCCCTTTTGACCGGGGGGAAGTGAGACTTCATTGTAGTGCAGATTTCCTTTGCAAGCTTGCTTGGTTGGCCAAAAAGGGCGTATGCGTTTTTTCCTGAATATATTCAGGAAAAAACGCATACGCCCTTTTTGGCCAAGTGCATCATTGTGGACGTTCTGCCTCTTTTCCTATGCTTTCAATGCAATTCCAGTCTACCTCCTGAAATCGGTTTCCTGCAATTCTGCCCCGCTTTCAAGTCCTCTTGGCAGCCTTACTTCAGTCTATTTTTGGACGATAGCTGTCATTTATAACTCTGCAGGTTTGTGAATTACAGTGCCCCTGAGCTCCTTTCTTCAACTCGCTTTCTTGTGAGCTGGCCGCAACACCGCAGGATGGCTTCAGGCCCTAATCTGGTTCCGGCACGGCACGCTGAGCCTTTGGTTATTTCCTCTTCCTGGTGGGAAATGAGAGTTAAATTTGCCCGTCCAGACACCTCCAGCTAGTCTCTCATTGGTTCTCGCTATTCCTGTTCATCTTCCGCAGAAATTGCAAACTGGGCCAAACAGGAGGTTAAAGGGACTGACTCTCCAAGTGGGGAGAGTGTTAGTAAAGCGTCTGGAATGTTGCACCCGAGTACCAGGGGAGGAAAACTGAGACATATTTGAACACGTCTCCCGATCACATGGTTGATCATACTCTGGGTTCCACATGCATGTTTTAGCTGAAGGAAGAATACCTTAAACCTGGGTGTTGAAACCCGTGGAATGGGTACCATGCAATATGACTTCAAAGGGTCTTCATTTGCTCACCGAACCTCTCCAATCCTATCACTGCTGCGTTTATGCCCCTGTACACATGCTTGATTCTCTTTCGGAGACATAGCAATCCATAGGTTTTAAGATACTTACTAGTCAGGTACATTCTTAGGCGTTTAATATGCGGTGTTGAGTCCATTTCGTTGAGCAAGGAGTAGCTCTTGTCTATTCCATATTTGGCTTAAGGAACTTTATCTGTGCTCATTTCAATCTCTGGTTTTATGCAGCACCCCAACTCACCTTTCCCCTTAAGCAAGCATAAGTTGGTTTTCTAAATTTGAGACCCTGTTCTGTTCTGTAATTCAGTTCCTGTGTAGCCAAGTTTACATTCCGTGTATTACTGATATCTTATGATGTTTCTTTTTCTGTGTGACTTATTTCAGTTAGAATCATCATACCTGAATCCACTCATTGTGCTGCTAAGGGCCTGATGACATAGATTTCATTGCTGAGTGATATTGCTTTGTAAGTAAATACCACAACTTCTTTATCCATTTTTCACTTTCTGCGATGTTGAACTTGTACTGTAAACGAGGTTCTTGTAAACAGAGGCGTCCCAAACTTTGGGGTGGCTGTGTCTTTTTGATTTTAATTTCCCTAAGCTATAGGACCATAAGTGGAAGTGCCCTAGGCTCTGTTGCTTTGTTTTTTAGATGTTTCAGGAAACACCATACACTTCTCCCGAGTGTCTGTTGGCAATTTACATCCCGCCCATCAGCATAACAAGGCTCCCAGTTCTCCATGGCCTGTCCTGCCTTTCTGGATTTTACACTTTTTTCAGATGGCCCTTTTGACCGGGGGGAAGTGAGACTTCATTGTAGTGCAGATTTCCTTTGCAAGCTTGCTTGGTTGGCCAAAAAGGGCGTATGCGTTTTTTCCTGAATATATTCAGGAAAAAACGCATACGCCCTTTTTGGCCAAGTGCATCATTGTGGACGTTCTGCCTCTTTTCCTATGCTTTCAATGCAATTCCAGTCTACCTCCTGAAATCGGTTTCCTGCAATTCTGCCCCGCTTTCAAGTCCTCTTGGCAGCCTTACTTCAGTCTATTTTTGGACGATAGCTGTCATTTATAACTCTGCAGGTTTGTGAATTACAGTGCCCCTGAGCTCCTTTCTTCAACTCGCTTTCTTGTGAGCTGGCCGCAACACCGCAGGATGGCTTCAGGCCCTAATCTGGTTCCGGCACGGCACGCTGAGCCTTTGGTTATTTCCTCTTCCTGGTGGGAAATGAGAGTTAAATTTGCCCGTCCAGACACCTCCAGCTAGTCTCTCATTGGTTCTCGCTATTCCTGTTCATCTTCCGCAGAAATTGCAAACTGGGCCAAACAGGAGGTTAAAGGGCTGACTCTCCAAGTGGGGAGAGTGTTAGTAAAGCGTCTGGAATGTTGCACCCGAGTACCAGGGGAGGAAAACTGAGACATATTTGAACACGTCTCCCGATCACATGGTTGATCATACTCTGGGTTCCACATGCATGTTTTAGCTGAAGGAAGAATACCTTAAACCTGGAGAGTTGAAACCCGTGGAATGGGTACCATGCAATATGACTTCAAAGGGTCTTCATTTGCTCACCGAACCTCTCCAATCCTATCACTGCTGCGTTTATGCCCCTGTACACATGCTTGATTCTCTTTCGGAGACATAGCAATCCATAGGTTTTAAGATACTTACTAGTCAGGTACATTCTTAGGCGTTTAATATGCGGTGTTGAGTCCATTTCGTTGAGCAAGGAGTAGCTCTTGTCTATTCCATATTTGGCTTAAGGAACTTTATCTGTGCTCATTTCAATCTCTGGTTTTATGCAGCACCCCAACTCACCTTTCCCCTTAAGCAAGCATAAGTTGGTTTTCTAAATTTGAGACCCTGTTCTGTTCTGTAATTCAGTTCCTGTGTAGCCAAGTTTACATTCCGTGTATTACTGATATCTTATGATGTTTCTTTTTCTGTGTGACTTATTTCAGTTAGAATCATCATACCTGAATCCACTCATTGTGCTGCTAAGGGCCTGATGACATAGATTTCATTGCTGAGTGATATTGCTTTGTAAGTAAATACCACAACTTCTTTATCCATTTTTCACTTTCTGCGATGTTGAACTTGTACTGTAAACGAGGTTCTTGTAAACAGAGGCGTCCCAAACTTTGGGGTGGCTGTGTCTTTTTGATTTTAATTTCCCTAAGCTATAGGACCATAAGTGGAAGTGCCCTAGGCTCTGTTGCTTTGTTTTTTAGATGTTTCAGGAAACACCATACACTTCTCCCGAGTGTCTGTTGGCAATTTACATCCCGCCCATCAGCATAACAAGGCTCCCAGTTCTCCATGGCCTGTCCTGCCTTTCTGGATTTTACACTTTTTTCAGATGGCCCTTTTGACCGGGGGGAAGTGAGACTTCATTGTAGTGCAGATTTCCTTTGCAAGCTTGCTTGGTTGGCCAAAAAGGGCGTATGCGTTTTTTCCTGAATATATTCAGGAAAAAACGCATACGCCCTTTTTGGCCAAGTGCATCATTGTGGACGTTCTGCCTCTTTTCCTATGCTTTCAATGCAATTCCAGTCTACCTCCTGAAATCGGTTTCCTGCAATTCTGCCCCGCTTTCAAGTCCTCTTGGCAGCCTTACTTCAGTCTATTTTTGGACGATAGCTGTCATTTATAACTCTGCAGGTTTGTGAATTACAGTGCCCCTGAGCTCCTTTCTTCAACTCGCTTTCTTGTGAGCTGGCCGCAACACCGCAGGATGGCTTCAGGCCCTAATCTGGTTCCGGCACGGCACGCTGAGCCTTTGGTTATTTCCTCTTCCTGGTGGGAAATGAGAGTTAAATTTGCCCGTCCAGACACCTCCAGCTAGTCTCTCATTGGTTCTCGCTATTCCTGTTCATCTTCCGCAGAAATTGCAAACTGGGCCAAACAGGAGGTTAAAGGGACTGACTCTCCAAGTGGGGAGAGTGTTAGTAAAGCGTCTGGAATGTTGCACCCGAGTACCAGGGGAGGAAAACTGAGACATATTTGAACACGTCTCCCGATCACATGGTTGATCATACTCTGGGTTCCACATGCATGTTTTAGCTGAAGGAAGAATACCTTAAACCTGGAGAGTTGAAACCCGTGGAATGGGTACCATGCAATATGACTTCAAAGGGTCTTCATTTGCTCACCGAACCTCTCCAATCCTATCACTGCTGCGTTTATGCCCCTGTACACATGCTTGATTCTCTTTCGGAGACATAGCAATCCATAGGTTTTAAGATACTTACTAGTCAGGTACATTCTTAGGCGTTTAATATGCGGTGTTGAGTCCATTTCGTTGAGCAAGGAGTAGCTCTTGTCTATTCCATATTTGGCTTAAGGAACTTTATCTGTGCTCATTTCAATCTCTGGTTTTATGCAGCACCCCAACTCACCTTTCCCCTTAAGCAAGCATAAGTTGGTTTTCTAAATTTGAGACCCTGTTCTGTTCTGTAATTCAGTTCCTGTGTAGCCAAGTTTACATTCCGTGTATTACTGATATCTTATGATGTTTCTTTTTCTGTGTGACTTATTTCAGTTAGAATCATCATACCTGAATCCACTCATTGTGCTGCTAAGGGCCTGATGACATAGATTTCATTGCTGAGTGATATTGCTTTGTAAGTAAATACCACAACTTCTTTATCCATTTTTCACTTTCTGCGATGTTGAACTTGTACTGTAAACGAGGTTCTTGTAAACAGAGGCGTCCCAAACTTTGGGGTGGCTGTGTCTTTTTGATTTTAATTTCCCTAAGCTATAGGACCATAAGTGGAAGTGCCCTAGGCTCTGTTGCTTTGTTTTTTAGATGTTTCAGGAAACACCATACACTTCTCCCGAGTGTCTGTTGGCAATTTACATCCCGCCCATCAGCATAACAAGGCTCCCAGTTCTCCATGGCCTGTCCTGCCTTTCTGGATTTTACACTTTTTTCAGATGGCCCTTTTGACCGGGGGGAAGTGAGACTTCATTGTAGTGCAGATTTCCTTTGCAAGCTTGCTTGGTTGGCCAAAAAGGGCGTATGCGTTTTTTCCTGAATATATTCAGGAAAAAACGCATACGCCCTTTTTGGCCAAGTGCATCATTGTGGACGTTCTGCCTCTTTTCCTATGCTTTCAATGCAATTCCAGTCTACCTCCTGAAATCGGTTTCCTGCAATTCTGCCCCGCTTTCAAGTCCTCTTGGCAGCCTTACTTCAGTCTATTTTTGGACGATAGCTGTCATTTATAACTCTGCAGGTTTGTGAATTACAGTGCCCCTGAGCTCCTTTCTTCAACTCGCTTTCTTGTGAGCTGGCCGCAACACCGCAGGATGGCTTCAGGCCCTAATCTGGTTCCGGCACGGCACGCTGAGCCTTTGGTTATTTCCTCTTCCTGGTGGGAAATGAGAGTTAAATTTGCCCGTCCAGACACCTCCAGCTAGTCTCTCATTGGTTCTCGCTATTCCTGTTCATCTTCCGCAGAAATTGCAAACTGGGCCAAACAGGAGGTTAAAGGGCTGACTCTCCAAGTGGGGAGAGTGTTAGTAAAGCGTCTGGAATGTTGCACCCGAGTACCAGGGGAAGAAAACTGAGACATATTTGAACACGTCTCCCGATCACATGGTTGATCATACTCTGGGTTCCACATGCATGTTTTAGCTGAAGGAAGAATACCTTAAACCTGGAGAGTTGAAACCCGTGGAATGGGTACCATGCAATATGACTTCAAAGGGTCTTCATTTGCTCACCGAACCTCTCCAATCCTATCACTGCTGCGTTTATGCCCCTGTACACATGCTTGATTCTCTTTCGGAGACATAGCAATCCATAGGTTTTAAGATACTTACTAGTCAGGTACATTCTTAGGCGTTTAATATGCGGTGTTGAGTCCATTTCGTTGAGCAAGGAGTAGCTCTTGTCTATTCCATATTTGGCTTAAGGAACTTTATCTGTGCTCATTTCAATCTCTGGTTTTATGCAGCACCCCAACTCACCTTTCCCCTTAAGCAAGCATAAGTTGGTTTTCTAAATTTGAGACCCTGTTCTGTTCTGTAATTCAGTTCCTGTGTAGCCAAGTTTACATTCCGTGTATTACTGATATCTTATGATGTTTCTTTTTCTGTGTGACTTATTTCAGTTAGAATCATCATACCTGAATCCACTCATTGTGCTGCTAAGGGCCTGATGACATAGATTTCATTGCTGAGTGATATTGCTTTGTAAGTAAATACCACAACTTCTTTATCCATTTTTCACTTTCTGCGATGTTGAACTTGTACTGTAAACGAGGTTCTTGTAAACAGAGGCGTCCCAAACTTTGGGGTGGCTGTGTCTTTTTGATTTTAATTTCCCTAAGCTATAGGACCATAAGTGGAAGTGCCCTAGGCTCTGTTGCTTTGTTTTTTAGATGTTTCAGGAAACACCATACACTTCTCCCGAGTGTCTGTTGGCAATTTACATCCCGCCCATCAGCATAACAAGGCTCCCAGTTCTCCATGGCCTGTCCTGCCTTTCTGGATTTTACACTTTTTTCAGATGGCCCTTTTGACCGGGGGGAAGTGAGACTTCATTGTAGTGCAGATTTCCTTTGCAAGCTTGCTTGGTTGGCCAAAAAGGGCGTATGCGTTTTTTCCTGAATATATTCAGGAAAAAACGCATACGCCCTTTTTGGCCAAGTGCATCATTGTGGACGTTCTGCCTCTTTTCCTATGCTTTCAATGCAATTCCAGTCTACCTCCTGAAATCGGTTTCCTGCAATTCTGCCCCGCTTTCAAGTCCTCTTGGCAGCCTTACTTCAGTCTATTTTTGGACGATAGCTGTCATTTATAACTCTGCAGGTTTGTGAATTACAGTGCCCCTGAGCTCCTTTCTTCAACTCGCTTTCTTGTGAGCTGGCCGCAACACCGCAGGATGGCTTCAGGCCCTAATCTGGTTCCGGCACGGCACGCTGAGCCTTTGGTTAATTCCTCTTCCTGGTGGGAAATGAGAGTTAAATTTGCCCGTCCAGACACCTCCAGCTAGTCTCTCATTGGTTCTCGCTATTCCTGTTCATCTTCCGCAGAAATTGCAAACTGGGCCAAACAGGAGGTTAAAGGGACTGACTCTCCAAGTGGGGAGAGTGTTAGTAAAGCGTCTGGAATGTTGCACCCGAGTACCAGGGGAGGAAAACTGAGACATATTTGAACACGTCTCCCGATCACATGGTTGATCATACTCTGGGTTCCACATGCATGTTTTAGCTGAAGGAAGAATACCTTAAACCTGGGAGTTGAAACCCGTGGAATGGGTACCATGCAATATGACTTCAAAGGGTCTTCATTTGCTCACCGAACCTCTCCAATCCTATCACTGCTGCGTTTATGCCCCTGTACACATGCTTGATTCTCTTTCGGAGACATAGCAATCCATAGGTTTTAAGATACTTACTAGTCAGGTACATTCTTAGGCGTTTAATATGCGGTGTTGAGTCCATTTCGTTGAGCAAGGAGTAGCTCTTGTCTATTCCATATTTGGCTTAAGGAACTTTATCTGTGCTCATTTCAATCTCTGGTTTTATGCAGCACCCCAACTCACCTTTCCCCTTAAGCAAGCATAAGTTGGTTTTCTAAATTTGAGACCCTGTTCTGTTCTGTAATTCAGTTCCTGTGTAGCCAAGTTTACATTCCGTGTATTACTGATATCTTATGATGTTTCTTTTTCTGTGTGACTTATTTCAGTTAGAATCATCATACCTGAATCCACTCATTGTGCTGCTAAGGGCCTGATGACATAGATTTCATTGCTGAGTGATATTGCTTTGTAAGTAAATACCACAACTTCTTTATCCATTTTTCACTTTCTGCGATGTTGAACTTGTACTGTAAACGAGGTTCTTGTAAACAGAGGCGTCCCAAACTTTGGGGTGGCTGTGTCTTTTTGATTTTAATTTCCCTAAGCTATAGGACCATAAGTGGAAGTGCCCTAGGCTCTGTTGCTTTGTTTTTTAGATGTTTCAGGAAACACCATACACTTCTCCCGAGTGTCTGTTGGCAATTTACATCCCGCCCATCAGCATAACAAGGCTCCCAGTTCTCCATGGCCTGTCCTGCCTTTCTGGATTTTACACTTTTTTCAGATGGCCCTTTTGACCGGGGGGAAGTGAGACTTCATTGTAGTGCAGATTTCCTTTGCAAGCTTGCTTGGTTGGCCAAAAAGGGCGTATGCGTTTTTTCCTGAATATATTCAGGAAAAAACGCATACGCCCTTTTTGGCCAAGTGCATCATTGTGGACGTTCTGCCTCTTTTCCTATGCTTTCAATGCAATTCCAGTCTACCTCCTGAAATCGGTTTCCTGCAATTCTGCCCCGCTTTCAAGTCCTCTTGGCAGCCTTACTTCAGTCTATTTTTGGACGATAGCTGTCATTTATAACTCTGCAGGTTTGTGAATTACAGTGCCCCTGAGCTCCTTTCTTCAACTCGCTTTCTTGTGAGCTGGCCGCAACACCGCAGGATGGCTTCAGGCCCTAATCTGGTTCCGGCACGGCACGCTGAGCCTTTGGTTATTTCCTCTTCCTGGTGGGAAATGAGAGTTAAATTTGCCCGTCCAGACACCTCCAGCTAGTCTCTCATTGGTTCTCGCTATTCCTGTTCATCTTCCGCAGAAATTGCAAACTGGGCCAAACAGGAGGTTAAAGGGCTGACTCTCCAAGTGGGGAGAGTGTTAGTAAAGCGTCTGGAATGTTGCACCCGAGTACCAGGGGAGGAAAACTGAGACATATTTGAACACGTCTCCCGATCACATGGTTGATCATACTCTGGGTTCCACATGCATGTTTTAGCTGAAGGAAGAATACCTTAAACCTGGAGAGTTGAAACCCGTGGAATGGGTACCATGCAATATGACTTCAAAGGGTCTTCATTTGCTCACCGAACCTCTCCAATCCTATCACTGCTGCGTTTATGCCCCTGTACACATGCTTGATTCTCTTTCGGAGACATAGCAATCCATAGGTTTTAAGATACTTACTAGTCAGGTACATTCTTAGGCGTTTAATATGCGGTGTTGAGTCCATTTCGTTGAGCAAGGAGTAGCTCTTGTCTATTCCATATTTGGCTTAAGGAACTTTATCTGTGCTCATTTCAATCTCTGGTTTTATGCAGCACCCCAACTCACCTTTCCCCTTAAGCAAGCATAAGTTGGTTTTCTAAATTTGAGACCCTGTTCTGTTCTGTAATTCAGTTCCTGTGTAGCCAAGTTTACATTCCGTGTATTACTGATATCTTATGATGTTTCTTTTTCTGTGTGACTTATTTCAGTTAGAATCATCATACCTGAATCCACTCATTGTGCTGCTAAGGGCCTGATGACATAGATTTCATTGCTGAGTGATATTGCTTTGTAAGTAAATACCACAACTTCTTTATCCATTTTTCACTTTCTGCGATGTTGAACTTGTACTGTAAACGAGGTTCTTGTAAACAGAGGCGTCCCAAACTTTGGGGTGGCTGTGTCTTTTTGATTTTAATTTCCCTAAGCTATAGGACCATAAGTGGAAGTGCCCTAGGCTCTGTTGCTTTGTTTTTTAGATGTTTCAGGAAACACCATACACTTCTCCCGAGTGTCTGTTGGCAATTTACATCCCGCCCATCAGCATAACAAGGCTCCCAGTTCTCCATGGCCTGTCCTGCCTTTCTGGATTTTACACTTTTTTCAGATGGCCCTTTTGACCGGGGGAAGTGAGACTTCATTGTAGTGCAGATTTCCTTTGCAAGCTTGCTTGGTTGGCCAAAAAGGGCGTATGCGTTTTTTCCTGAATATATTCAGGAAAAAACGCATACGCCCTTTTTGGCCAAGTGCATCATTGTGGACGTTCTGCCTCTTTTCCTATGCTTTCAATGCAATTCCAGTCTACCTCCTGAAATCGGTTTCCTGCAATTCTGCCCCGCTTTCAAGTCCTCTTGGCAGCCTTACTTCAGTCTATTTTTGGACGATAGCTGTCATTTATAACTCTGCAGGTTTGTGAATTACAGTGCCCCTGAGCTCCTTTCTTCAACTCGCTTTCTTGTGAGCTGGCCGCAACACCGCAGGATGGCTTCAGGCCCTAATCTGGTTCCGGCACGGCACGCTGAGCCTTTGGTTATTTCCTCTTCCTGGTGGGAAATGAGAGTTAAATTTGCCCGTCCAGACACCTCCAGCTAGTCTCTCATTGGTTCTCGCTATTCCTGTTCATCTTCCGCAGAAATTGCAAACTGGGCCAAACAGGAGGTTAAAGGGCTGACTCTCCAAGTGGGGAGAGTGTTAGTAAAGCGTCTGGAATGTTGCACCCGAGTACCAGGGGAGGAAAACTGAGACATATTTGAACACGTCTCCCGATCACATGGTTGATCATACTCTGGGTTCCACATGCATGTTTTAGCTGAAGGAAGAATACCTTAAACCTGGAGAGTTGAAACCCGTGGAATGGGTACCATGCAATATGACTTCAAAGGGTCTTCATTTGCTCACCGAACCTCTCCAATCCTATCACTGCTGCGTTTATGCCCCTGTACACATGCTTGATTCTCTTTCGGAGACATAGCAATCCATAGGTTTTAAGATACTTACTAGTCAGGTACATTCTTAGGCGTTTAATATGCGGTGTTGAGTCCATTTCGTTGAGCAAGGAGTAGCTCT
Source organism: Tursiops truncatus (assembly GCF_011762595.2). Classification (NCBI taxonomy): domain Eukaryota; kingdom Metazoa; phylum Chordata; class Mammalia; order Artiodactyla; family Delphinidae; genus Tursiops; species Tursiops truncatus. The sequence goes on along the minus strand of NW_022983312.1, from coordinate 65,661 downwards.
TGTCTATTCCATATTTGGCTTAAGGAACTTTATCTGTGCTCATTTCAATCTCTGGTTTTATGCAGCACCCCAACTCACCTTTCCCCTTAAGCAAGCATAAGTTGGTTTTCTAAATTTGAGACCCTGTTCTGTTCTGTAATTCAGTTCCTGTGTAGCCAAGTTTACATTCCGTGTATTACTGATATCTTATGATGTTTCTTTTTCTGTGTGACTTATTTCAGTTAGAATCATCATACCTGAATCCACTCATTGTGCTGCTAAGGGCCTGATGACATAGATTTCATTGCTGAGTGATATTGCTTTGTAAGTAAATACCACAACTTCTTTATCCATTTTTCACTTTCTGCGATGTTGAACTTGTACTGTAAACGAGGTTCTTGTAAACAGAGGCGTCCCAAACTTTGGGGTGGCTGTGTCTTTTTGATTTTAATTTCCCTAAGCTATAGGACCATAAGTGGAAGTGCCCTAGGCTCTGTTGCTTTGTTTTTTAGATGTTTCAGGAAACACCATACACTTCTCCCGAGTGTCTGTTGGCAATTTACATCCCGCCCATCAGCATAACAAGGCTCCCAGTTCTCCATGGCCTGTCCTGCCTTTCTGGATTTTACACTTTTTTCAGATGGCCCTTTTGACCGGGGGGAAGTGAGACTTCATTGTAGTGCAGATTTCCTTTGCAAGCTTGCTTGGTTGGCCAAAAAGGGCGTATGCGTTTTTTCCTGAATATATTCAGGAAAAAACGCATACGCCCTTTTTGGCCAAGTGCATCATTGTGGACGTTCTGCCTCTTTTCCTATGCTTTCAATGCAATTCCAGTCTACCTCCTGAAATCGGTTTCCTGCAATTCTGCCCCGCTTTCAAGTCCTCTTGGCAGCCTTACTTCAGTCTATTTTTGGACGATAGCTGTCATTTATAACTCTGCAGGTTTGTGAATTACAGTGCCCCTGAGCTCCTTTCTTCAACTCGCTTTCTTGTGAGCTGGCCGCAACACCGCAGGATGGCTTCAGGCCCTAATCTGGTTCCGGCACGGCACGCTGAGCCTTTGGTTAATTCCTCTTCCTGGTGGGAAATGAGAGTTAAATTTGCCCGTCCAGACACCTCCAGCTAGTCTCTCATTGGTTCTCGCTATTCCTGTTCATCTTCCGCAGAAATTGCAAACTGGGCCAAACAGGAGGTTAAAGGCGCTGACTCTCCAAGTGGGGAGAGTGTTAGTAAAGCGTCTGGAATGTTGCACCCGAGTACCAGGGGAAGAAAACTGAGACATATTTGAACACGTCTCCCGATCACATGGTTGATCATACTCTGGGTTCCACATGCATGTTTTAGCTGAAGGAAGAATACCTTAAACCTGGGTGTTGAAACCCGTGGAATGGGTACCATGCAATATGACTTCAAAGGGTCTTCATTTGCTCACCGAACCTCTCCAATCCTATCACTGCTGCGTTTATGCCCCTGTACACATGCTTGATTCTCTTTCGGAGACATAGCAATCCATAGGTTTTAAGATACTTACTAGTCAGGTACATTCTTAGGCGTTTAATATGCGGTGTTGAGTCCATTTCGTTGAGCAAGGAGTAGCTCTTGTCTATTCCATATTTGGCTTAAGGAACTTTATCTGTGCTCATTTCAATCTCTGGTTTTATGCAGCACCCCAACTCACCTTTCCCCTTAAGCAAGCATAAGTTGGTTTTCTAAATTTGAGACCCTGTTCTGTTCTGTAATTCAGTTCCTGTGTAGCCAAGTTTACATTCCGTGTATTACTGATATCTTATGATGTTTCTTTTTCTGTGTGACTTATTTCAGTTAGAATCATCATACCTGAATCCACTCATTGTGCTGCTAAGGGCCTGATGACATAGATTTCATTGCTGAGTGATATTGCTTTGTAAGTAAATACCACAACTTCTTTATCCATTTTTCACTTTCTGCGATGTTGAACTTGTACTGTAAACGAGGTTCTTGTAAACAGAGGCGTCCCAAACTTTGGGGTGGCTGTGTCTTTTTGATTTTAATTTCCCTAAGCTATAGGACCATAAGTGGAAGTGCCCTAGGCTCTGTTGCTTTGTTTTTTAGATGTTTCAGGAAACACCATACACTTCTCCCGAGTGTCTGTTGGCAATTTACATCCCGCCCATCAGCATAACAAGGCTCCCAGTTCTCCATGGCCTGTCCTGCCTTTCTGGATTTTACACTTTTTTCAGATGGCCCTTTTGACCGGGGGGAAGTGAGACTTCATTGTAGTGCAGATTTCCTTTGCAAGCTTGCTTGGTTGGCCAAAAAGGGCGTATGCGTTTTTTCCTGAATATATTCAGGAAAAAACGCATACGCCCTTTTTGGCCAAGTGCATCATTGTGGACGTTCTGCCTCTTTTCCTATGCTTTCAATGCAATTCCAGTCTACCTCCTGAAATCGGTTTCCTGCAATTCTGCCCCGCTTTCAAGTCCTCTTGGCAGCCTTACTTCAGTCTATTTTTGGACGATAGCTGTCATTTATAACTCTGCAGGTTTGTGAATTACAGTGCCCCTGAGCTCCTTTCTTCAACTCGCTTTCTTGTGAGCTGGCCGCAACACCGCAGGATGGCTTCAGGCCCTAATCTGGTTCCGGCACGGCACGCTGAGCCTTTGGTTAATTCCTCTTCCTGGTGGGAAATGAGAGTTAAATTTGCCCGTCCAGACACCTCCAGCTAGTCTCTCATTGGTTCTCGCTATTCCTGTTCATCTTCCGCAGAAATTGCAAACTGGGCCAAACAGGAGGTTAAAGGGCTGACTCTCCAAGTGGGGAGAGTGTTAGTAAAGCGTCTGGAATGTTGCACCCGAGTACCAGGGGAGGAAAACTGAGACATATTTGAACACGTCTCCCGATCACATGGTTGATCATACTCTGGGTTCCACATGCATGTTTTAGCTGAAGGAAGAATACCTTAAACCTGGAGAGTTGAAACCCGTGGAATGGGTACCATGCAATATGACTTCAAAGGGTCTTCATTTGCTCACCGAACCTCTCCAATCCTATCACTGCTGCGTTTATGCCCCTGTACACATGCTTGATTCTCTTTCGGAGACATAGCAATCCATAGGTTTTAAGATACTTACTAGTCAGGTACATTCTTAGGCGTTTAATATGCGGTGTTGAGTCCATTTCGTTGAGCAAGGAGTAGCTCTTGTCTATTCCATATTTGGCTTAAGGAACTTTATCTGTGCTCATTTCAATCTCTGGTTTTATGCAGCACCCCAACTCACCTTTCCCCTTAAGCAAGCATAAGTTGGTTTTCTAAATTTGAGACCCTGTTCTGTTCTGTAATTCAGTTCCTGTGTAGCCAAGTTTACATTCCGTGTATTACTGATATCTTATGATGTTTCTTTTTCTGTGTGACTTATTTCAGTTAGAATCATCATACCTGAATCCACTCATTGTGCTGCTAAGGGCCTGATGACATAGATTTCATTGCTGAGTGATATTGCTTTGTAAGTAAATACCACAACTTCTTTATCCATTTTTCACTTTCTGCGATGTTGAACTTGTACTGTAAACGAGGTTCTTGTAAACAGAGCCGTCCAAACTTTGGGGTGGCTGTGTCTTTTTGATTTTAATTTCCCTAAGCTATAGGACCATAAGTGGAAGTGCCCTAGGCTCTGTTGCTTTGTTTTTTAGATGTTTCAGGAAACACCATACACTTCTCCCGAGTGTCTGTTGGCAATTTACATCCCGCCCATCAGCATAACAAGGCTCCCAGTTCTCCATGGCCTGTCCTGCCTTTCTGGATTTTACACTTTTTTCAGATGGCCCTTTTGACCGGGGGGAAGTGAGACTTCATTGTAGTGCAGATTTCCTTTGCAAGCTTGCTTGGTTGGCCAAAAAGGGCGTATGCGTTTTTTCCTGAATATATTCAGGAAAAAACGCATACGCCCTTTTTGGCCAAGTGCATCATTGTGGACGTTCTGCCTCTTTTCCTATGCTTTCAATGCAATTCCAGTCTACCTCCTGAAATCGGTTTCCTGCAATTCTGCCCCGCTTTCAAGTCCTCTTGGCAGCCTTACTTCAGTCTATTTTTGGACGATAGCTGTCATTTATAACTCTGCAGGTTTGTGAATTACAGTGCCCCTGAGCTCCTTTCTTCAACTCGCTTTCTTGTGAGCTGGCCGCAACACCGCAGGATGGCTTCAGGCCCTAATCTGGTTCCGGCACGGCACGCTGAGCCTTTGGTTAATTCCTCTTCCTGGTGGGAAATGAGAGTTAAATTTGCCCGTCCAGACACCTCCAGCTAGTCTCTCATTGGTTCTCGCTATTCCTGTTCATCTTCCGCAGAAATTGCAAACTGGGCCAAACAGGAGGTTAAAGGCGCTGACTCTCCAAGTGGGGAGAGTGTTAGTAAAGCGTCTGGAATGTTGCACCCGAGTACCAGGGGAGGAAAACTGAGACATATTTGAACACGTCTCCCGATCACATGGTTGATCATACTCTGGGTTCCACATGCATGTTTTAGCTGAAGGAAGAATACCTTAAACCTGGAGAGTTGAAACCCGTGGAATGGGTACCATGCAATATGACTTCAAAGGGTCTTCATTTGCTCACCGAACCTCTCCAATCCTATCACTGCTGCGTTTATGCCCCTGTACACATGCTTGATTCTCTTTCGGAGACATAGCAATCCATAGGTTTTAAGATACTTACTAGTCAGGTACATTCTTAGGCGTTTAATATGCGGTGTTGAGTCCATTTCGTTGAGCAAGGAGTAGCTCTTGTCTATTCCATATTTGGCTTAAGGAACTTTATCTGTGCTCATTTCAATCTCTGGTTTTATGCAGCACCCCAACTCACCTTTCCCCTTAAGCAAGCATAAGTTGGTTTTCTAAATTTGAGACCCTGTTCTGTTCTGTAATTCAGTTCCTGTGTAGCCAAGTTTACATTCCGTGTATTACTGATATCTTATGATGTTTCTTTTTCTGTGTGACTTATTTCAGTTAGAATCATCATACCTGAATCCACTCATTGTGCTGCTAAGGGCCTGATGACATAGATTTCATTGCTGAGTGATATTGCTTTGTAAGTAAATACCACAACTTCTTTATCCATTTTTCACTTTCTGCGATGTTGAACTTGTACTGTAAACGAGGTTCTTGTAAACAGAGGCGTCCCAAACTTTGGGGTGGCTGTGTCTTTTTGATTTTAATTTCCCTAAGCTATAGGACCATAAGTGGAAGTGCCCTAGGCTCTGTTGCTTTGTTTTTTAGATGTTTCAGGAAACACCATACACTTCTCCCGAGTGTCTGTTGGCAATTTACATCCCGCCCATCAGCATAACAAGGCTCCCAGTTCTCCATGGCCTGTCCTGCCTTTCTGGATTTTACACTTTTTTCAGATGGCCCTTTTGACCGGGGGAAGTGAGACTTCATTGTAGTGCAGATTTCCTTTGCAAGCTTGCTTGGTTGGCCAAAAAGGGCGTATGCGTTTTTTCCTGAATATATTCAGGAAAAAACGCATACGCCCTTTTTGGCCAAGTGCATCATTGTGGACGTTCTGCCTCTTTTCCTATGCTTTCAATGCAATTCCAGTCTACCTCCTGAAATCGGTTTCCTGCAATTCTGCCCCGCTTTCAAGTCCTCTTGGCAGCCTTACTTCAGTCTATTTTTGGACGATAGCTGTCATTTATAACTCTGCAGGTTTGTGAATTACAGTGCCCCTGAGCTCCTTTCTTCAACTCGCTTTCTTGTGAGCTGGCCGCAACACCGCAGGATGGCTTCAGGCCCTAATCTGGTTCCGGCACGGCACGCTGAGCCTTTGGTTATTTCCTCTTCCTGGTGGGAAATGAGAGTTAAATTTGCCCGTCCAGACACCTCCAGCTAGTCTCTCATTGGTTCTCGCTATTCCTGTTCATCTTCCGCAGAAATTGCAAACTGGGCCAAACAGGAGGTTAAAGGCTCTGACTCTCCAAGTGGGGAGAGTGTTAGTAAAGCGTCTGGAATGTTGCACCCGAGTACCAGGGGAGGAAAACTGAGACATATTTGAACACGTCTCCCGATCACATGGTTGATCATACTCTGGGTTCCACATGCATGTTTTAGCTGAAGGAAGAATACCTTAAACCTGGGAGTTGAACCCGTGGAATGGGTACCATGCAATATGACTTCAAAGGGTCTTCATTTGCTCACCGAACCTCTCCAATCCTATCACTGCTGCGTTTATGCCCCTGTACACATGCTTGATTCTCTTTCGGAGACATAGCAATCCATAGGTTTTAAGATACTTACTAGTCAGGTACATTCTTAGGCGTTTAATATGCGGTGTTGAGTCCATTTCGTTGAGCAAGGAGTAGCTCTTGTCTATTCCATATTTGGCTTAAGGAACTTTATCTGTGCTCATTTCAATCTCTGGTTTTATGCAGCACCCCAACTCACCTTTCCCCTTAAGCAAGCATAAGTTGGTTTTCTAAATTTGAGACCCTGTTCTGTTCTGTAATTCAGTTCCTGTGTAGCCAAGTTTACATTCCGTGTATTACTGATATCTTATGATGTTTCTTTTTCTGTGTGACTTATTTCAGTTAGAATCATCATACCTGAATCCACTCATTGTGCTGCTAAGGGCCTGATGACATAGATTTCATTGCTGAGTGATATTGCTTTGTAAGTAAATACCACAACTTCTTTATCCATTTTTCACTTTCTGCGATGTTGAACTTGTACTGTAAACGAGGTTCTTGTAAACAGAGGCGTCCCAAACTTTGGGGTGGCTGTGTCTTTTTGATTTTAATTTCCCTAAGCTATAGGACCATAAGTGGAAGTGCCCTAGGCTCTGTTGCTTTGTTTTTTAGATGTTTCAGGAAACACCATACACTTCTCCCGAGTGTCTGTTGGCAATTTACATCCCGCCCATCAGCATAACAAGGCTCCCAGTTCTCCATGGCCTGTCCTGCCTTTCTGGATTTTACACTTTTTTCAGATGGCCCTTTTGACCGGGGGAAGTGAGACTTCATTGTAGTGCAGATTTCCTTTGCAAGCTTGCTTGGTTGGCCAAAAAGGGCGTATGCGTTTTTTCCTGAATATATTCAGGAAAAAACGCATACGCCCTTTTTGGCCAAGTGCATCATTGTGGACGTTCTGCCTCTTTTCCTATGCTTTCAATGCAATTCCAGTCTACCTCCTGAAATCGGTTTCCTGCAATTCTGCCCCGCTTTCAAGTCCTCTTGGCAGCCTTACTTCAGTCTATTTTTGGACGATAGCTGTCATTTATAACTCTGCAGGTTTGTGAATTACAGTGCCCCTGAGCTCCTTTCTTCAACTCGCTTTCTTGTGAGCTGGCCGCAACACCGCAGGATGGCTTCAGGCCCTAATCTGGTTCCGGCACGGCACGCTGAGCCTTTGGTTAATTCCTCTTCCTGGTGGGAAATGAGAGTTAAATTTGCCCGTCCAGACACCTCCAGCTAGTCTCTCATTGGTTCTCGCTATTCCTGTTCATCTTCCGCAGAAATTGCAAACTGGGCCAAACAGGAGGTTAAAGGCGCTGACTCTCCAAGTGGGGAGAGTGTTAGTAAAGCGTCTGGAATGTTGCACCCGAGTACCAGGGGAGGAAAACTGAGACATATTTGAACACGTCTCCCGATCACATGGTTGATCATACTCTGGGTTCCACATGCATGTTTTAGCTGAAGGAAGAATACCTTAAACCTGGAGAGTTGAGACCCGTGGAATGGGTACCATGCAATATGACTTCAAAGGGTCTTCATTTGCTCACCGAACCTCTCCAATCCTATCACTGCTGCGTTTATGCCCCTGTACACATGCTTGATTCTCTTTCGGAGACATAGCAATCCATAGGTTTTAAGATACTTACTAGTCAGGTACATTCTTAGGCGTTTAATATGCGGTGTTGAGTCCATTTCGTTGAGCAAGGAGTAGCTCTTGTCTATTCCATATTTGGCTTAAGGAACTTTATCTGTGCTCATTTCAATCTCTGGTTTTATGCAGCACCCCAACTCACCTTTCCCCTTAAGCAAGCATAAGTTGGTTTTCTAAATTTGAGACCCTGTTCTGTTCTGTAATTCAGTTCCTGTGTAGCCAAGTTTACATTCCGTGTATTACTGATATCTTATGATGTTTCTTTTTCTGTGTGACTTATTTCAGTTAGAATCATCATACCTGAATCCACTCATTGTGCTGCTAAGGGCCTGATGACATAGATTTCATTGCTGAGTGATATTGCTTTGTAAGTAAATACCACAACTTCTTTATCCATTTTTCACTTTCTGCGATGTTGAACTTGTACTGTAAACGAGGTTCTTGTAAACAGAGGCGTCCCAAACTTTGGGGTGGCTGTGTCTTTTTGATTTTAATTTCCCTAAGCTATAGGACCATAAGTGGAAGTGCCCTAGGCTCTGTTGCTTTGTTTTTTAGATGTTTCAGGAAACACCATACACTTCTCCCGAGTGTCTGTTGGCAATTTACATCCCGCCCATCAGCATAACAAGGCTCCCAGTTCTCCATGGCCTGTCCTGCCTTTCTGGATTTTACACTTTTTTCAGATGGCCCTTTTGACCGGGGGGAAGTGAGACTTCATTGTAGTGCAGATTTCCTTTGCAAGCTTGCTTGGTTGGCCAAAAAGGGCGTATGCGTTTTTTCCTGAATATATTCAGGAAAAAACGCATACGCCCTTTTTGGCCAAGTGCATCATTGTGGACGTTCTGCCTCTTTTCCTATGCTTTCAATGCAATTCCAGTCTACCTCCTGAAATCGGTTTCCTGCAATTCTGCCCCGCTTTCAAGTCCTCTTGGCAGCCTTACTTCAGTCTATTTTTGGACGATAGCTGTCATTTATAACTCTGCAGGTTTGTGAATTACAGTGCCCCTGAGCTCCTTTCTTCAACTCGCTTTCTTGTGAGCTGGCCGCAACACCGCAGGATGGCTTCAGGCCCTAATCTGGTTCCGGCACGGCACGCTGAGCCTTTGGTTATTTCCTCTTCCTGGTGGGAAATGAGAGTTAAATTTGCCCGTCCAGACACCTCCAGCTAGTCTCTCATTGGTTCTCGCTATTCCTGTTCATCTTCCGCAGAAATTGCAAACTGGGCCAAACAGGAGGTTAAAGGACTGACTCTCCAAGTGGGGAGAGTGTTAGTAAAGCGTCTGGAATGTTGCACCCGAGTACCAGGGGAGGAAAACTGAGACATATTTGAACACGTCTCCCGATCACATGGTTGATCATACTCTGGGTTCCACATGCATGTTTTAGCTGAAGGAAGAATACCTTAAACCTGGAGAGTTGAAACCCGTGGAATGGGTACCATGCAATATGACTTCAAAGGGTCTTCATTTGCTCACCGAACCTCTCCAATCCTATCACTGCTGCGTTTATGCCCCTGTACACATGCTTGATTCTCTTTCGGAGACATAGCAATCCATAGGTTTTAAGATACTTACTAGTCAGGTACATTCTTAGGCGTTTAATATGCGGTGTTGAGTCCATTTCGTTGAGCAAGGAGTAGCTCTTGTCTATTCCATATTTGGCTTAAGGAACTTTATCTGTGCTCATTTCAATCTCTGGTTTTATGCAGCACCCCAACTCACCTTTCCCTTAAGCAAGCATAAGTTGGTTTTCTAAATTTGAGACCCTGTTCTGTTCTGTAATTCAGTTCCTGTGTAGCCAAGTTTACATTCCGTGTATTACTGATATCTTATGATGTTTCTTTTTCTGTGTGACTTATTTCAGTTAGAATCATCATACCTGAATCCACTCATTGTGCTGCTAAGGGCCTGATGACATAGATTTCATTGCTGAGTGATATTGCTTTGTAAGTAAATACCACAACTTCTTTATCCATTTTTCACTTTCTGCGATGTTGAACTTGTACTGTAAACGAGGTTCTTGTAAACAGAGGCGTCCCAAACTTTGGGGTGGCTGTGTCTTTTTGATTTTAATTTCCCTAAGCTATAGGACCATAAGTGGAAGTGCCCTAGGCTCTGTTGCTTTGTTTTTTAGATGTTTCAGGAAACACCATACACTTCTCCCGAGTGTCTGTTGGCAATTTACATCCCGCCCATCAGCATAACAAGGCTCCCAGTTCTCCATGGCCTGTCCTGCCTTTCTGGATTTTACACTTTTTTCAGATGGCCCTTTTGACCGGGGGGAAGTGAGACTTCATTGTAGTGCAGATTTCCTTTGCAAGCTTGCTTGGTTGGCCAAAAAGGGCGTATGCGTTTTTTCCTGAATATATTCAGGAAAAAACGCATACGCCCTTTTTGGCCAAGTGCATCATTGTGGACGTTCTGCCTCTTTTCCTATGCTTTCAATGCAATTCCAGTCTACCTCCTGAAATCGGTTTCCTGCAATTCTGCCCCGCTTTCAAGTCCTCTTGGCAGCCTTACTTCAGTCTATTTTTGGACGATAGCTGTCATTTATAACTCTGCAGGTTTGTGAATTACAGTGCCCCTGAGCTCCTTTCTTCAACTCGCTTTCTTGTGAGCTGGCCGCAACACCGCAGGATGGCTTCAGGCCCTAATCTGGTTCCGGCACGGCACGCTGAGCCTTTGGTTATTTCCTCTTCCTGGTGGGAAATGAGAGTTAAATTTGCCCGTCCAGACACCTCCAGCTAGTCTCTCATTGGTTCTCGCTATTCCTGTTCATCTTCCGCAGAAATTGCAAACTGGGCCAAACAGGAGGTTAAAGGCGCTGACTCTCCAAGTGGGGAGAGTGTTAGTAAAGCGTCTGGAATGTTGCACCCGAGTACCAGGGGAGGAAAACTGAGACATATTTGAACACGTCTCCCGTTCACATGGTTGATCATACTCTGGGTTCCACATGCATGTTTTAGCTGAAGGAAGAATACCTTAAACCTGGAGAGTTGAGACCCGTGGAATGGGTACCATGCAATATGACTTCAAAGGGTCTTCATTTGCTCACCGAACCTCTCCAATCCTATCACTGCTGCGTTTATGCCCCTGTACACATGCTTGATTCTCTTTCGGAGACATAGCAATCCATAGGTTTTAAGATACTTACTAGTCAGGTACATTCTTAGGCGTTTAATATGCGGTGTTGAGTCCATTTCGTTGAGCAAGGAGTAGCTCTTGTCTATTCCATATTTGGCTTAAGGAACTTTATCTGTGCTCATTTCAATCTCTGGTTTTATGCAGCACCCCAACTCACCTTTCCCCTTAAGCAAGCATAAGTTGGTTTTCTAAATTTGAGACCCTGTTCTGTTCTGTAATTCAGTTCCTGTGTAGCCAAGTTTACATTCCGTGTATTACTGATATCTTATGATGTTTCTTTTTCTGTGTGACTTATTTCAGTTAGAATCATCATACCTGAATCCACTCATTGTGCTGCTAAGGGCCTGATGACATAGATTTCATTGCTGAGTGATATTGCTTTGTAAGTAAATACCACAACTTCTTTATCCATTTTTCACTTTCTGCGATGTTGAACTTGTACTGTAAACGAGGTTCTTGTAAACAGAGGCGTCCCAAACTTTGGGGTGGCTGTGTCTTTTTGATTTTAATTTCCCTAAGCTATAGGACCATAAGTGGAAGTGCCCTAGGCTCTGTTGCTTTGTTTTTTAGATGTTTCAGGAAACACCATACACTTCTCCCGAGTGTCTGTTGGCAATTTACATCCCGCCCATCAGCATAACAAGGCTCCCAGTTCTCCATGGCCTGTCCTGCCTTTCTGGATTTTACACTTTTTTCAGATGGCCCTTTTGACCGGGGGAAGTGAGACTTCATTGTAGTGCAGATTTCCTTTGCAAGCTTGCTTGGTTGGCCAAAAAGGGCGTATGCGTTTTTTCCTGAATATATTCAGGAAAAAACGCATACGCCCTTTTTGGCCAAGTGCATCATTGTGGACGTTCTGCCTCTTTTCCTATGCTTTCAATGCAATTCCAGTCTACCTCCTGAAATCGGTTTCCTGCAATTCTGCCCCGCTTTCAAGTCCTCTTGGCAGCCTTACTTCAGTCTATTTTTGGACGATAGCTGTCATTTATAACTCTGCAGGTTTGTGAATTACAGTGCCCCTGAGCTCCTTTCTTCAACTCGCTTTCTTGTGAGCTGGCCGCAACACCGCAGGATGGCTTCAGGCCCTAATCTGGTTCCGGCACGGCACGCTGAGCCTTTGGTTAATTCCTCTTCCTGGTGGGAAATGAGAGTTAAATTTGCCCGTCCAGACACCTCCAGCTAGTCTCTCATTGGTTCTCGCTATTCCTGTTCATCTTCCGCAGAAATTGCAAACTGGGCCAAACAGGAGGTTAAAGGGACTGACTCTCCAAGTGGGGAGAGTGTTAGTAAAGCGTCTGGAATGTTGCACCCGAGTACCAGGGGAGGAAAACTGAGACATATTTGAACACGTCTCCCGATCACATGGTTGATCATACTCTGGGTTCCACATGCATGTTTTAGCTGAAGGAAGAATACCTTAAACCTGGAGAGTTGAGACCCGTGGAATGGGTACCATGCAATATGACTTCAAAGGGTCTTCATTTGCTCACCGAACCTCTCCAATCCTATCACTGCTGCGTTTATGCCCCTGTACACATGCTTGATTCTCTTTCGGAGACATAGCAATCCATAGGTTTTAAGATACTTACTAGTCAGGTACATTCTTAGGCGTTTAATATGCGGTGTTGAGTCCATTTCGTTGAGCAAGGAGTAGCTCTTGTCTATTCCATATTTGGCTTAAGGAACTTTATCTGTGCTCATTTCAATCTCTGGTTTTATGCAGCACCCCAACTCACCTTTCCCCTTAAGCAAGCATAAGTTGGTTTTCTAAATTTGAGACCCTGTTCTGTTCTGTAATTCAGTTCCTGTGTAGCCAAGTTTACATTCCGTGTATTACTGATATCTTATGATGTTTCTTTTTCTGTGTGACTTATTTCAGTTAGAATCATCATACCTGAATCCACTCATTGTGCTGCTAAGGGCCTGATGACATAGATTTCATTGCTGAGTGATATTGCTTTGTAAGTAAATACCACAACTTCTTTATCCATTTTTCACTTTCTGCGATGTTGAACTTGTACTGTAAACGAGGTTCTTGTAAACAGAGCCGTCCCAAACTTTGGGGTGGCTGTGTCTTTTTGATTTTAATTTCCCTAAGCTATAGGACCATAAGTGGAAGTGCCCTAGGCTCTGTTGCTTTGTTTTTTAGATGTTTCAGGAAACACCATACACTTCTCCCGAGTGTCTGTTGGCAATTTACATCCCGCCCATCAGCATAACAAGGCTCCCAGTTCTCCATGGCCTGTCCTGCCTTTCTGGATTTTACACTTTTTTCAGATGGCCCTTTTGACCGGGGGGAAGTGAGACTTCATTGTAGTGCAGATTTCCTTTGCAAGCTTGCTTGGTTGGCCAAAAAGGGCGTATGCGTTTTTTCCTGAATATATTCAGGAAAAAACGCATACGCCCTTTTTGGCCAAGTGCATCATTGTGGACGTTCTGCCTCTTTTCCTATGCTTTCAATGCAATTCCAGTCTACCTCCTGAAATCGGTTTCCTGCAATTCTGCCCCGCTTTCAAGTCCTCTTGGCAGCCTTACTTCAGTCTATTTTTGGACGATAGCTGTCATTTATAACTCTGCAGGTTTGTGAATTACAGTGCCCCTGAGCTCCTTTCTTCAACTCGCTTTCTTGTGAGCTGGCCGCAACACCGCAGGATGGCTTCAGGCCCTAATCTGGTTCCGGCACGGCACGCTGAGCCTTTGGTTAATTCCTCTTCCTGGTGGGAAATGAGAGTTAAATTTGCCCGTCCAGACACCTCCAGCTAGTCTCTCATTGGTTCTCGCTATTCCTGTTCATCTTCCGCAGAAATTGCAAACTGGGCCAAACAGGAGGTTAAAGGGACTGACTCTCCAAGTGGGGAGAGTGTTAGTAAAGCGTCTGGAATGTTGCACCCGAGTACCAGGGAGGAAAACTGAGACATATTTGAACACGTCTCCCGATCACATGGTTGATCATACTCTGGGTTCCACATGCATGTTTTAGCTGAAGGAAGAATACCTTAAACCTGGAGAGTTGAGACCCGTGGAATGGGTACCATGCAATATGACTTCAAAGGGTCTTCATTTGCTCACCGAACCTCTCCAATCCTATCACTGCTGCGTTTATGCCCCTGTACACATGCTTGATTCTCTTTCGGAGACATAGCAATCCATAGGTTTTAAGATACTTACTAGTCAGGTACATTCTTAGGCGTTTAATATGCGGTGTTGAGTCCATTTCGTTGAGCAAGGAGTAGCTCTTGTCTATTCCATATTTGGCTTAAGGAACTTTATCTGTGCTCATTTCAATCTCTGGTTTTATGCAGCACCCCAACTCACCTTTCCCCTTAAGCAAGCATAAGTTGGTTTTCTAAATTTGAGACCCTGTTCTGTTCTGTAATTCAGTTCCTGTGTAGCCAAGTTTACATTCCGTGTATTACTGATATCTTATGATGTTTCTTTTTCTGTGTGACTTATTTCAGTTAGAATCATCATACCTGAATCCACTCATTGTGCTGCTAAGGGCCTGATGACATAGATTTCATTGCTGAGTGATATTGCTTTGTAAGTAAATACCACAACTTCTTTATCCATTTTTCACTTTCTGCGATGTTGAACTTGTACTGTAAACGAGGTTCTTGTAAACAGAGCCGTCCCAAACTTTGGGGTGGCTGTGTCTTTTTGATTTTAATTTCCCTAAGCTATAGGACCATAAGTGGAAGTGCCCTAGGCTCTGTTGCTTTGTTTTTTAGATGTTTCAGGAAACACCATACACTTCTCCCGAGTGTCTGTTGGCAATTTACATCCCGCCCATCAGCATAACAAGGCTCCCAGTTCTCCATGGCCTGTCCTGCCTTTCTGGATTTTACACTTTTTTCAGATGGCCCTTTTGACCGGGGGGAAGTGAGACTTCATTGTAGTGCAGATTTCCTTTGCAAGCTTGCTTGGTTGGCCAAAAAGGGCGTATGCGTTTTTTCCTGAATATATTCAGGAAAAAACGCATACGCCCTTTTTGGCCAAGTGCATCATTGTGGACGTTCTGCCTCTTTTCCTATGCTTTCAATGCAATTCCAGTCTACCTCCTGAAATCGGTTTCCTGCAATTCTGCCCCGCTTTCAAGTCCTCTTGGCAGCCTTACTTCAGTCTATTTTTGGACGATAGCTGTCATTTATAACTCTGCAGGTTTGTGAATTACAGTGCCCCTGAGCTCCTTTCTTCAACTCGCTTTCTTGTGAGCTGGCCGCAACACCGCAGGATGGCTTCAGGCCCTAATCTGGTTCCGGCACGGCACGCTGAGCCTTTGGTTAATTCCTCTTCCTGGTGGGAAATGAGAGTTAAATTTGCCCGTCCAGACACCTCCAGCTAGTCTCTCATTGGTTCTCGCTATTCCTGTTCATCTTCCGCAGAAATTGCAAACTGGGCCAAACAGGAGGTTAAAGGGACTGACTCTCCAAGTGGGAGAGTGTTAGTAAAGCGTCTGGAATGTTGCACCCGAGTACCAGGGGAGGAAAACTGAGACATATTTGAACACGTCTCCCGATCACATGGTTGATCATACTCTGGGTTCCACATGCATGTTTTAGCTGAAGGAAGAATACCTTAAACCTGGAGAGTTGAGACCCGTGGAATGGGTACCATGCAATATGACTTCAAAGGGTCTTCATTTGCTCACCGAACCTCTCCAATCCTATCACTGCTGCGTTTATGCCCCTGTACACATGCTTGATTCTCTTTCGGAGACATAGCAATCCATAGGTTTTAAGATACTTACTAGTCAGGTACATTCTTAGGCGTTTAATATGCGGTGTTGAGTCCATTTCGTTGAGCAAGGAGTAGCTCTTGTCTATTCCATATTTGGCTTAAGGAACTTTATCTGTGCTCATTTCAATCTCTGGTTTTATGCAGCACCCCAACTCACCTTTCCCCTTAAGCAAGCATAAGTTGGTTTTCTAAATTTGAGACCCTGTTCTGTTTTGTAATTCAGTTCCTGTGTAGCCAAGTTTACATTCCGTGTATTACTGATATCTTATGATGTTTCTTTTTCTGTGTGACTTATTTCAGTTAGAATCATCATACCTGAATCCACTCATTGTGCTGCTAAGGGCCTGATGACATAGATTTCATTGCTGAGTGATATTGCTTTGTAAGTAAATACCACAACTTCTTTATCCATTTTTCACTTTCTGCGATGTTGAACTTGTACTGTAAACGAGGTTCTTGTAAACAGAGGCGTCCCAAACTTTGGGGTGGCTGTGTCTTTTTGATTTTAATTTCCCTAAGCTATAGGACCATAAGTGGAAGTGCCCTAGGCTCTGTTGCTTTGTTTTTTAGATGTTTCAGGAAACACCATACACTTCTCCCGAGTGTCTGTTGGCAATTTACATCCCGCCCATCAGCATAACAAGGCTCCCAGTTCTCCATGGCCTGTCCTGCCTTTCTGGATTTTACACTTTTTTCAGATGGCCCTTTTGACCGGGGGAAGTGAGACTTCATTGTAGTGCAGATTTCCTTTGCAAGCTTGCTTGGTTGGCCAAAAAGGGCGTATGCGTTTTTTCCTGAATATATTCAGGAAAAAACGCATACGCCCTTTTTGGCCAAGTGCATCATTGTGGACGTTCTGCCTCTTTTCCTATGCTTTCAATGCAATTCCAGTCTACCTCCTGAAATCGGTTTCCTGCAATTCTGCCCCGCTTTCAAGTCCTCTTGGCAGCCTTACTTCAGTATATTTTTGGACGATAGCTGTCATTTATAACTCTGCAGGTTTGTGAATTACAGTGCCCCTGAGCTCCTTTCTTCAACTCGCTTTCTTGTGAGCTGGCCGCAACACCGCAGGATGGCTTCAGGCCCTAATCTGGTTCCGGCACGGCACGCTGAGCCTTTGGTTAATTCCTCTTCCTGGTGGGAAATGAGAGTTAAATTTGCCCGTCCAGACACCTCCAGCTAGTCTCTCATTGGTTCTCTCTATTCCTGTTCATCTTCCGCAGAAATTGCAAACTGGGCCAAACAGGAGGTTAAAGGGACTGACTCTCCAAGTGGGGAGAGTGTTAGTAAAGCGTCTGGAATGTTGCACCCGAGTACCAGGGGAGGAAAACTGAGACATATTTGAACACGTCTCCCGATCACATGGTTGATCATACTCTGGGTTCCACATGCATGTTTTAGCTGAAGGAAGAATACCTTAAACCTGGGTAGTTGAAACCCGTGGAATGGGTACCATGCAATATGACTTCAAAGGGTCTTCATTTGCTCACCGAACCTCTCCAATCCTATCACTGCTGCGTTTATGCCCCTTACACATGCTTGATTCTCTTTCGGAGACATAGCAATCCATAGGTTTTAAGATACTTACTAGTCAGGTACATTCTTAGGCGTTTAATATGCGGTGTTGAGTCCATTTCGTTGAGCAAGGAGTAGCTCTTGTCTATTCCATATTTGGCTTAAGGAACTTTATCTGTGCTCATTTCAATCTCTGGTTTTATGCAGCACCCCAACTCCCTTTCCCCTTAAGCAAACATAATTTTTTTTTTTTGAGCCCCGACCCTTTTCATGGAAAAGCCATTTACCCCCCCCCCCCCCCCCCCACCCCCCCCCCCCCCCCCCCCCCCCCCCCCCCCCCCCCCCCCCCCCCCCCCACCCCCCCCCCCCCCCCCCCCCCCCCCCCCCCCCCCGCCCCCCCCCCCCCCCCCCCCCCCCCCCCCCCCCCCCCCCCCCC
>NW_022983312.1:0-42988 GCF_011762595.2 Tursiops truncatus | reverse complement strand
TAAGACACAGAGATTGAAATGAGCACAGATAAAGTTCCTTAAATATGGAATAGACAAGAGCTACTCCTTGCTCAACGAAATGGACTCAACACCGCATATTAAACGCCTAAGAATGTACCTGACTAGTAAGTATCTTAAAACCTATGGATTGCTATGTCTCCGAAAGAGAATCAAGCATGTGTACAGGGCATAAACGCAGCAGTGATAGGATTGGAGAGGTTCGGTGAGCAAATGAAGACCCTTTGAAGTCATATTGCATGGTACCCATTCCACGGGTCTCAACTCTCCAGGTTTAAGGTATTCTTCCTTCAGCTAAAACATGCATGTGGAACCCAGAGTATGATCAACCATGTGAACGGGAGACGTGTTCAAATATGTCTCAGTTTTCCTCCCCTGGTACTCGGGTGCAACATTCCAGACGCTTTACTAACACTCTCCCCACTTGGAGAGTCAGCGCCTTTAACCTCCTGTTTGGCCCAGTTTGCAATTTCTGCGGAAGATGAACAGGAATAGCGAGAACCAATGAGAGACTAGCTGGAGGTGTCTGGACGGGCAAATTTAACTCTCATTTCCCACCAGGAAGAGGAATTAACCAAAGGCTCAGCGTGCCGTGCCGGAACCAGATTAGGGCCTGAAGCCATCCTGCGGTGTTGCGGCCAGGTCACAAGAAAGCGAGTTGAAGAAAGGAGCTCAGGGGCACTGTAATTCACAAACCTGCAGAGTTATAAATGACAGCTATCGTCCAAAAATAGACTGAAGTAAGGCTGCCAAGAGGACTTGAAAGCGGGGCAGAATTGCAGGAAACCGATTTCAGGAGGTAGACTGGAATTGCATTGAAAGCATAGGAAAAGAGGCAGAACGTCCACAATGATGCACTTGGCCAAAAAGGGCGTATGCGTTTTTTCCTGAATATATTCAGGAAAAAACGCATACGCCCTTTTTGGCCAACCAAGCAAGCTTGCAAAGGAAATCTGCACTACAATGAAGTCTCACTTCCCCCGGTCAAAAGGGCCATCTGAAAAAAGTGTAAAATCCAGAAAGGCAGGACAGGCCATGGAGAACTGGGAGCCTTGTTATGCTGATGGGCGGGATGTAAATTGCCAACAGACACTCGGGAGAAGTGTATGGTGTTTCCTGAAACATCTAAAAAACAAAGCAACAGAGCCTAGGGCACTTCCACTTATGGTCCTATAGCTTAGGGAAATTAAAATCAAAAAGACACAGCCACCCCAAAGTTTGGAACGGCTCTGTTTACAAGAACCTCGTTTACAGTACAAGTTCAACATCGCAGAAAGTGAAAAATGGATAAAGAAGTTGTGGTATTTACTTACAAAGCAATATCACTCAGCAATGAAATCTATGTCATCAGGCCCTTAGCAGCACAATGAGTGGATTCAGGTATGATGATTCTAACTGAAATAAGTCACACAGAAAAAGAAACATCATAAGATATCAGTAATACACGGAATGTAAACTTGGCTACACAGGAACTGAATTACAGAACAGAACAGGGTCTCAAATTTAGAAAACCAACTTATGCTTGCTTAAGGGAAAGGTGAGTTGGGGTGCTGCATAAAACCAGAGATTGAAATGAGCACAGATAAAGTTCCTTAAGCCAAATATGGAATAGACAAGAGCTACTCCTTGCTCAACGAAATGGACTCAACACCGCATATTAAACGCCTAAGAATGTACCTGACTAGTAAGTATCTTAAAACCTATGGATTGCTATGTCTCCGAAAGAGAATCAAGCATGTGTACAGGGGCATAAACGCAGCAGTGATAGGATTGGAGAGGTTCGGTGAGCAAATGAAGACCCTTTGAAGTCATATTGCATGGTACCCATTCCACGGGTTTCAACTCCCAGGTTTAAGGTATTCTTCCTTCAGCTAAAACATGCATGTGGAACCCAGAGTATGATCAACCATGTGATCGGGAGACGTGTTCAAATATGTCTCAGTTTTCCTCCCCTGGTACTCGGGTGCAACATTCCAGACGCTTTACTAACACTCTCCCCACTTGGAGAGTCAGCGCCTTTAACCTCCTGTTTGGCCCAGTTTGCAATTTCTGCGGAAGATGAACAGGAATAGCGAGAACCAATGAGAGACTAGCTGGAGGTGTCTGGACGGGCAAATTTAACTCTCATTTCCCACCAGGAAGAGGAAATAACCAAAGGCTCAGCGTGCCGTGCCGGAACCAGATTAGGGCCTGAAGCCATCCTGCGGTGTTGCGGCCAGGTCACAAGAAAGCGAGTTGAAGAAAGGAGCTCAGGGGCACTGTAATTCACAAACCTGCAGAGTTATAAATGACAGCTATCGTCCAAAAATAGACTGAAGTAAGGCTGCCAAGAGGACTTGAAAGCGGGGCAGAATTGCAGGAAACCGATTTCAGGAGGTAGACTGGAATTGCATTGAAAGCATAGGAAAAGAGGCAGAACGTCCACAATGATGCACTTGGCCAAAAAGGGCGTATGCGTTTTTTCCTGAATATATTCAGGAAAAAACGCATACGCCCTTTTTGGCCAACCAAGCAAGCTTGCAAAGGAAATCTGCACTACAATGAAGTCTCACTTCCCCCGGTCAAAAGGGCCATCTGAAAAAAGTGTAAAATCCAGAAAGGCAGGACAGGCCATGGAGAACTGGGAGCCTTGTTATGCTGATGGGCGGGATGTAAATTGCCAACAGACACTCGGGAGAAGTGTATGGTGTTTCCTGAAACATCTAAAAAACAAAGCAACAGAGCCTAGGGCACTTCCACTTATGGTCCTATAGCTTAGGGAAATTAAAATCAAAAAGACACAGCCACCCCAAAGTTTGGAACGGCTCTGTTTACAAGAACCTCGTTTACAGTACAAGTTCAACATCGCAGAAAGTGAAAAATGGATAAAGAAGTTGTGGTATTTACTTACAAAGCAATATCACTCAGCAATGAAATCTATGTCATCAGGCCCTTAGCAGCACAATGAGTGGATTCAGGTATGATGATTCTAACTGAAATAAGTCACACAGAAAAAGAAACATCATAAGATATCAGTAATACACGGAATGTAAACTTGGCTACACAGGAACTGAATTACAGAACAGAACAGGGTCTCAAATTTAGAAAACCAACTTATGCTTGCTTAAGGGAAAGGTGAGTTGGGGTGCTGCATAAAACCAGAGATTGAAATGAGCACAGATAAAGTTCCTTAAGCCAAATATGGAATAGACAAGAGCTACTCCTTGCTCAACGAAATGGACTCAACACCGCATATTAAACGCCTAAGAATGTACCTGACTAGTAAGTATCTTAAAACCTATGGATTGCTATGTCTCCGAAAGAGAATCAAGCATGTGTACAGGGGCATAAACGCAGCAGTGATAGGATTGGAGAGGTTCGGTGAGCAAATGAAGACCCTTTGAAGTCATATTGCATGGTACCCATTCCACGGGTTTCAACTACCAGGTTTAAGGTATTCTTCCTTCAGCTAAAACATGCATGTGGAACCCAGAGTATGATCAACCATGTGATCGGGAGACGTGTTCAAATATGTCTCAGTTTTCCTCCCCTGGTACTCGGGTGCAACATTCCAGACGCTTTACTAACACTCTCCCCACTTGGAGAGTCAGTGCCTTTAACCTCCTGTTTGGCCCAGTTTGCAATTTCTGCGGAAGATGAACAGGAATAGCGAGAACCAATGAGAGACTAGCTGGAGGTGTCTGGACGGGCAAATTTAACTCTCATTTCCCACCAGGAAGAGGAAATAACCAAAGGCTCAGCGTGCCGTGCCGGAACCAGATTAGGGCCTGAAGCCATCCTGCGGTGTTGCGGCCAGGTCACAAGAAAGCGAGTTGAAGAAAGGAGCTCAGGGGCACTGTAATTCACAAACCTGCAGAGTTATAAATGACAGCTATCGTCCAAAAATAGACTGAAGTAAGGCTGCCAAGAGGACTTGAAAGCGGGGCAGAATTGCAGGAAACCGATTTCAGGAGGTAGACTGGAATTGCATTGAAAGCATAGGAAAAGAGGCAGAACGTCCACAATGATGCACTTGGCCAAAAAGGGCGTATGCGTTTTTTCCTGAATATATTCAGGAAAAAACGCATACGCCCTTTTTGGCCAACCAAGCAAGCTTGCAAAGGAAATCTGCACTACAATGAAGTCTCACTTCCCCCCGGTCAAAAGGGCCATCTGAAAAAAGTGTAAAATCCAGAAAGGCAGGACAGGCCATGGAGAACTGGGAGCCTTGTTATGCTGATGGGCGGGATGTAAATTGCCAACAGACACTCGGGAGAAGTGTATGGTGTTTCCTGAAACATCTAAAAAACAAAGCAACAGAGCCTAGGGCACTTCCACTTATGGTCCTATAGCTTAGGGAAATTAAAATCAAAAAGACACAGCCACCCCAAAGTTTGGGACGCCTCTGTTTACAAGAACCTCGTTTACAGTACAAGTTCAACATCGCAGAAAGTGAAAAATGGATAAAGAAGTTGTGGTATTTACTTACAAAGCAATATCACTCAGCAATGAAATCTATGTCATCAGGCCCTTAGCAGCACAATGAGTGGATTCAGGTATGATGATTCTAACTGAAATAAGTCACACAGAAAAAGAAACATCATAAGATATCAGTAATACACGGAATGTAAACTTGGCTACACAGGAACTGAATTACAGAACAGAACAGGGTCTCAAATTTAGAAAACCAACTTATGCTTGCTTAAGGGTAAAGGTGAGTTGGGGTGCTGCATAAAACCAGAGATTGAAATGAGCACAGATAAAGTTCCTTAAGCCAAATATGGAATAGACAAGAGCTACTCCTTGCTCAACGAAATGGACTCAACACCGCATATTAAACGCCTAAGAATGTACCTGACTAGTAAGTATCTTAAAACCTATGGATTGCTATGTCTCCGAAAGAGAATCAAGCATGTGTACAGGGGCATAAACGCAGCAGTGATAGGATTGGAGAGGTTCGGTGAGCAAATGAAGACCCTTTGAAGTCATATTGCATGGTACCCATTCCACGGGTTTCAACTACCCAGGTTTAAGGTATTCTTCCTTCAGCTAAAACATGCATGTGGAACCCAGAGTATGATCAACCATGTGATCGGGAGACGTGTTCAAATATGTCTCAGTTTTCCTCCCCTGGTACTCGGGTGCAACATTCCAGACGCTTTACTAACACTCTCCCCACTTGGAGAGTCAGCGCCTTTAACCTCCTGTTTGGCCCAGTTTGCAATTTCTGCGGAAGATGAAAAAGGAAAAAAAAGCATACGCCCTTTTTGGCCAACCAAGCAAGCTTGCAAAGGAAATCTGCACTACAATGAAGTCTCACTTCCCCCCGGTCAAAAGGGCCATCTGAAAAAAGTGTAAAATCCAGAAAGGCAGGACAGGCCATGGAGAACTGGGAGCCTTGTTATGCTGATGGGCGGGATGTAAATTGCCAACAGACACTCGGGAGAAGTGTATGTGGTTTCCTGAAACATCTAAAAAACAAAGCAACAGAGCCTAGGGCACTTCCACTTATGGTCCTATAGCTTAGGGAAATTAAAATCAAAAAGACACAGCCACCCCAAAGTTTGGAACGGCTCTGTTTACAAGAACCTCGTTTACAGTACAAGTTCAACATCGCAGAAAGTGAAAAATGGATAAAGAAGTTGTGGTATTTACTTACAAAGCAATATCACTCAGCAATGAAATCTATGTCATCAGGCCCTTAGCAGCACAATGAGTGGATTCAGGTATGATGATTCTAACTGAAATAAGTCACACAGAAAAAGAAACATCATAAGATATCAGTAATACACGGAATGTAAACTTGGCTACACAGGAACTGAATTACAGAACAGAACAGGGTCTCAAATTTAGAAAACCAACTTATGCTTGCTTAAGGGTAAAGGTGAGTTGGGGTGCTGCATAAAACCAGAGATTGAAATGAGCACAGATAAAGTTCCTTAAGCCAAATATGGAATAGACAAGAGCTACTCCTTGCTCAACGAAATGGACTCAACACCGCATATTAAACGCCTAAGAATGTACCTGACTAGTAAGTATCTTAAAACCTATGGATTGCTATGTCTCCGAAAGAGAATCAAGCATGTGTACAGGGGCATAAACGCAGCAGTGATAGGATTGGAGAGGTTCGGTGAGCAAATGAAGACCCTTTGAAGTCATATTGCATGGTACCCATTCCACGGGTCTCAACTCTCCAGGTTTAAGGTATTCTTCCTTCAGCTAAAACATGCATGTGGAACCCAGAGTATGATCAACCATGTGAACGGGAGACGTGTTCAAATATGTCTCAGTTTTCCTCCCCTGGTACTCGGGTGCAACATTCCAGACGCTTTACTAACACTCTCCCCACTTGGAGAGTCAGCCCTTTAACCTCCTGTTTGGCCCAGTTTGCAATTTCTGCGGAAGATGAACAGGAATAGCGAGAACCAATGAGAGACTAGCTGGAGGTGTCTGGACGGGCAAATTTAACTCTCATTTCCCACCAGGAAGAGGAAATAACCAAAGGCTCAGCGTGCCGTGCCGGAACCAGATTAGGGCCTGAAGCCATCCTGCGGTGTTGCGGCCAGGTCACAAGAAAGCGAGTTGAAGAAAGGAGCTCAGGGGCACTGTAATTCACAAACCTGCAGAGTTATAAATGACAGCTATCGTCCAAAAATAGACTGAAGTAAGGCTGCCAAGAGGACTTGAAAGCGGGGCAGAATTGCAGGAAACCGATTTCAGGAGGTAGACTGGAATTGCATTGAAAGCATAGGAAAAGAGGCAGAACGTCCACAATGATGCACTTGGCCAAAAAGGGCGTATGCGTTTTTTCCTGAATATATTCAGGAAAAAACGCATACGCCCTTTTGGCCAACCAAGCAAGCTTGCAAAGGAAATCTGCACTACAATGAAGTCTCACTTCCCCCGGTCAAAAGGGCCATCTGAAAAAAGTGTAAAATCCAGAAAGGCAGGACAGGCCATGGAGAACTGGGAGCCTTGTTATGCTGATGGGCGGGATGTAAATTGCCAACAACCACTCGGGAGAAGTGTATGGTGTTTCCTGAAACATCTAAAAAACAAAGCAACAGAGCCTAGGGCACTTCCACTTATGGTCCTATAGCTTAGGGAAATTAAAATCAAAAAGACACAGCCACCCCAAAGTTTGGAACGGCTCTGTTTACAAGAACCTCGTTTACAGTACAAGTTCAACATCGCAGAAAGTGAAAAATGGATAAAGAAGTTGTGGTATTTACTTACAAAGCAATATCACTCAGCAATGAAATCTATGTCATCAGGCCCTTAGCAGCACAATGAGTGGATTCAGGTATGATGATTCTAACTGAAATAAGTCACACAGAAAAAGAAACATCATAAGATATCAGTAATACACGGAATGTAAACTTGGCTACACAGGAACTGAATTACAGAACAGAACAGGGTCTCAAATTTAGAAAACCAACTTATGCTTGCTTAAGGGTAAAGGTGAGTTGGGGTGCTGCATAAAACCAGAGATTGAAATGAGCACAGATAAAGTTCCTTAAGCCAAATATGGAATAGACAAGAGCTACTCCTTGCTCAACGAAATGGACTCAACACCGCATATTAAACGCCTAAGAATGTACCTGACTAGTAAGTATCTTAAAACCTATGGATTGCTATGTCTCCAAAAGAGAATCAAGCATGTGTACAGGGGCATAAACGCAGCAGTGATAGGATTGGAGAGGTTCGGTGAGCAAATGAAGACCCTTTGAAGTCATATTGCATGGTACCCATTCCACGGGTCTCAACTCTCCAGGTTTAAGGTATTCTTCCTTCAGCTAAAACATGCATGTGGAACCAGAGTATGATCAACCATGTGAACGGGAGACGTGTTCAAATATGTCTCAGTTTTCCTCCCCTGGTACTCGGGTGCAACATTCCAGACGCTTTACTAACACTCTCCCCACTTGGAGAGTCAGCGCCTTTAACCTCCTGTTTGGCCCAGTTTGCAATTTCTGCGGAAGATGAACAGGAATAGCGAGAACCAATGAGAGGCTAGCTGGAGGTGTCTGGACGGGCAAATTTAACTCTCATTTCCCACCAGGAAGAGGAAATAACCAAAGGCTCAGCGTGCCGTGCCGGAACCAGATTAGGGCCTGAAGCCATCCTGCGGTGTTGCGGCCAGGTCACAAGAAAGCGAGTTGAAGAAAGGAGCTCAGGGGCACTGTAATTCACAAACCTGCAGAGTTATAAATGACAGCTATCGTCCAAAAATAGACTGAAGTAAGGCTGCCAAGAGGACTTGAAAGCGGGGCAGAATTGCAGGAAACCGATTTCAGGAGGTAGACTGGAATTGCATTGAAAGCATAGGAAAAGAGGCAGAACGTCCACAATGATGCACTTGGCCAAAAAGGGCGTATGCGTTTTTTCCTGAATATATTCAGGAAAAAACGCATACGCCCTTTTTGGCCAACCAAGCAAGCTTGCAAAGGAAATCTGCACTACAATGAAGTCTCACTTCCCCCCGGTCAAAAGGGCCATCTGAAAAAAGTGTAAAATCCAGAAAGGCAGGACAGGCCATGGAGAACTGGGAGCCTTGTTATGCTGATGGGCGGGATGTAAATTGCCAACAACACTCGGGAGAAGTGTATGGTGTTTCCTGAAACATCTAAAAAACAAAGCAACAGAGCCTAGGGCACTTCCACTTATGGTCCTATAGCTTAGGGAAATTAAAATCAAAAAGACACAGCCACCCCAAAGTTTGGGACGGCTCTGTTTACAAGAACCTCGTTTACAGTACAAGTTCAACATCGCAGAAAGTGAAAAATGGATAAAGAAGTTGTGGTATTTACTTACAAAGCAATATCACTCAGCAATGAAATCTATGTCATCAGGCCCTTAGCAGCACAATGAGTGGATTCAGGTATGATGATTCTAACTGAAATAAGTCACACAGAAAAAGAAACATCATAAGATATCAGTAATACACGGAATGTAAACTTGGCTACACAGGAACTGAATTACAGAACAGAACAGGGTCTCAAATTTAGAAAACCAACTTATGCTTGCTTAAGGGTAAAGGTGAGTTGGGGTGCTGCATAAAACCAGAGATTGAAATGAGCACAGATAAAGTTCCTTAAGCCAAATATGGAATAGACAAGAGCTACTCCTTGCTCAACGAAATGGACTCAACACCGCATATTAAACGCCTAAGAATGTACCTGACTAGTAAGTATCTTAAAACCTATGGATTGCTATGTCTCCGAAAGAGAATCAAGCATGTGTACAGGGGCATAAACGCAGCAGTGATAGGATTGGAGAGGTTCGGTGAGCAAATGAAGACCCTTTGAAGTCATATTGCATGGTACCCATTCCACGGGTCTCAACTCTCCAGGTTTAAGGTATTCTTCCTTCAGCTAAAACATGCATGTGGAACCCAGAGTATGATCAACCATGTGAACGGGAGACGTGTTCAAATATGTCTCAGTTTTCCTCCCCTGGTACTCGGGTGCAACATTCCAGACGCTTTACTAACACTCTCCCACTTGGAGAGTCAGCGCCTTTAACCTCCTGTTTGGCCCAGTTTGCAATTTCTGCGGAAGATGAAACAGGAATAAAAAACGCATACGCCCTTTTTGGCCAACCAAGCAAGCTTGCAAAGGAAATCTGCACTACAATGAAGTCTCACTTCCCCCCGGTCAAAAGGGCCATCTGAAAAAAGTGTAAAATCCAGAAAGGCAGGACAGGCCATGGAGAACTGGGAGCCTTGTTATGCTGATGGGCGGGATGTAAATTGCCAACAGACACTCGGGAGAAGTGTATGGTGTTTCCTGAAACATCTAAAAAACAAAGCAACAGAGCCTAGGGCACTTCCACTTATGGTCCTATAGCTTAGGGAAATTAAAATCAAAAAGACACAGCCACCCCAAAGTTTGGAACGGCTCTGTTTACAAGAACCTCGTTTACAGTACAAGTTCAACATCGCAGAAAGTGAAAAATGGATAAAGAAGTTGTGGTATTTACTTACAAAGCAATATCACTCAGCAATGAAATCTATGTCATCAGGCCCTTAGCAGCACAATGAGTGGATTCAGGTATGATGATTCTAACTGAAATAAGTCACACAGAAAAAGAAACATCATAAGATATCAGTAATACACGGAATGTAAACTTGGCTACACAGGAACTGAATTACAGAACAGAACAGGGTCTCAAATTTAGAAAACCAACTTATGCTTGCTTAAGGGGAAAGGTGAGTTGGGGTGCTGCATAAAACCAGAGATTGAAATGAGCACAGATAAAGTTCCTTAAGCCAAATATGGAATAGACAAGAGCTACTCCTTGCTCAACGAAATGGACTCAACACCGCATATTAAACGCCTAAGAATGTACCTGACTAGTAAGTATCTTAAAACCTATGGATTGCTATGTCTCCGAAAGAGAATCAAGCATGTGTACAGGGGCATAAACGCAGCAGTGATAGGATTGGAGAGGTTCGGTGAGCAAATGAAGACCCTTTGAAGTCATATTGCATGGTACCCATTCCACGGGTCTCAACTCTCCAGGTTTAAGGTATTCTTCCTTCAGCTAAAACATGCATGTGGAACCCAGAGTATGATCAACCATGTGAACGGGAGACGTGTTCAAATATGTCTCAGTTTTCCTCCCCTGGTACTCGGGTGCAACATTCCAGACGCTTTACTAACACTCTCCCCACTTGGAGAGTCAGCGCCTTTAACCTCCTGTTTGGCCCAGTTTGCAATTTCTGCGGAAGATGAACAGGAATAGCGAGAACCAATGAGAGACTAGCTGGAGGTGTCTGGACGGGCAAATTTAACTCTCATTTCCCACCAGGAAGAGGAAATAACCAAAGGCTCAGCGTGCCGTGCCGGAACCAGATTAGGGCCTGAAGCCATCCTGCGGTGTTGCGGCCAGGTCACAAGAAAGCGAGTTGAAGAAAGGAGCTCAGGGGCACTGTAATTCACAAACCTGCAGAGTTATAAATGACAGCTATCGTCCAAAAATAGACTGAAGTAAGGCTGCCAAGAGGACTTGAAAGCGGGGCAGAATTGCAGGAAACCGATTTCAGGAGGTAGACTGGAATTGCATTGAAAGCATAGGAAAAGAGGCAGAACGTCCACAATGATGCACTTGGCCAAAAAGGGCGTATGCGTTTTTTCCTGAATATATTCAGGAAAAAACGCATACGCCCTTTTTGGCCAACCAAGCAAGCTTGCAAAGGAAATCTGCACTACAATGAAGTCTCACTTCCCCCCGGTCAAAAGGGCCATCTGAAAAAAGTGTAAAATCCAGAAAGGCAGGACAGGCCATGGAGAACTGGGAGCCTTGTTATGCTGATGGGCGGGATGTAAATTGCCAACAGACACTCGGGAGAAGTGTATGGTGTTTCCTGAAACATCTAAAAAACAAAGCAACAGAGCCTAGGGCACTTCCACTTATGGTCCTATAGCTTAGGGAAATTAAAATCAAAAAGACACAGCCACCCCAAAGTTTGGAACGCTCTGTTTACAAGAACCTCGTTTACAGTACAAGTTCAACATCGCAGAAAGTGAAAAATGGATAAAGAAGTTGTGGTATTTACTTACAAAGCAATATCACTCAGCAATGAAATCTATGTCATCAGGCCCTTAGCAGCACAATGAGTGGATTCAGGTATGATGATTCTAACTGAAATAAGTCACACAGAAAAAGAAACATCATAAGATATCAGTAATACACGGAATGTAAACTTGGCTACACAGGAACTGAATTACAGAACAGAACAGGGTCTCAAATTTAGAAAACCAACTTATGCTTGCTTAAGGGGAAGGTGAGTTGGGGTGCTGCATAAAACCAGAGATTGAAATGAGCACAGATAAAGTTCCTTAAGCCAAATATGGAATAGACAAGAGCTACTCCTTGCTCAACGAAATGGACTCAACACCGCATATTAAACGCCTAAGAATGTACCTGACTAGTAAGTATCTTAAAACCTATGGATTGCTATGTCTCCGAAAGAGAATCAAGCATGTGTACAGGGGCATAAACGCAGCAGTGATAGGATTGGAGAGGTTCGGTGAGCAAATGAAGACCCTTTGAAGTCATATTGCATGGTACCCATTCCACGGGTCTCAACTCTCCAGGTTTAAGGTATTCTTCCTTCAGCTAAAACATGCATGTGGAACCCAAGTATGATCAACCATGTGAACGGGAGACGTGTTCAAATATGTCTCAGTTTTCCTCCCCTGGTACTCGGGTGCAACATTCCAGACGCTTTACTAACACTCTCCCCACTGGAGAGTCAGCGCCTTTAACCTCCTGTTTGGCCCAGTTTGCAATTTCTGCGGAAGATGAACAGGAATAAAAACGCATACGCCCTTTTTGGCCAACCAAGCAAGCTTGCAAAGGAAATCTGCACTACAATGAAGTCTCACTTCCCCCCGGTCAAAAGGGCCATCTGAAAAAAGTGTAAAATCCAGAAAGGCAGGACAGGCCATGGAGAACTGGGAGCCTTGTTATGCTGATGGGCGGGATGTAAATTGCCAACAGACACTCGGGAGAAGTGTATGGTGTTTCCTGAAACATCTAAAAAACAAAGCAACAGAGCCTAGGGCACTTCCACTTATGGTCCTATAGCTTAGGGAAATTAAAATCAAAAAGACACAGCCACCCCAAAGTTTGGAACGGCTCTGTTTACAAGAACCTCGTTTACAGTACAAGTTCAACATCGCAGAAAGTGAAAAATGGATAAAGAAGTTGTGGTATTTACTTACAAAGCAATATCACTCAGCAATGAAATCTATGTCATCAGGCCCTTAGCAGCACAATGAGTGGATTCAGGTATGATGATTCTAACTGAAATAAGTCACACAGAAAAAGAAACATCATAAGATATCAGTAATACACGGAATGTAAACTTGGCTACACAGGAACTGAATTACAGAACAGAACAGGGTCTCAAATTTAGAAAACCAACTTATGCTTGCTTAAGGGGAAAGGTGAGTTGGGGTGCTGCATAAAACCAGAGATTGAAATGAGCACAGATAAAGTTCCTTAAGCCAAATATGGAATAGACAAGAGCTACTCCTTGCTCAACGAAATGGACTCAACACCGCATATTAAACGCCTAAGAATGTACCTGACTAGTAAGTATCTTAAAACCTATGGATTGCTATGTCTCCGAAAGAGAATCAAGCATGTGTACAGGGGCATAAACGCAGCAGTGATAGGATTGGAGAGGTTCGGTGAGCAAATGAAGACCCTTTGAAGTCATATTGCATGGTACCCATTCCACGGGTCTCAACTCTCCAGGTTTAAGGTATTCTTCCTTCAGCTAAAACATGCATGTGGAACCCAGAGTATGATCAACCATGTGAACGGGAGACGTGTTCAAATATGTCTCAGTTTTCCTCCCCTGGTACTCGGGTGCAACATTCCAGACGCTTTACTAACACTCTCCCCACTTGGAGAGTCAGCGCCTTTAACCTCCTGTTTGGCCCAGTTTGCAATTTCTGCGGAAGATGAACAGGAATAGCGAGAACCAATGAGAGACTAGCTGGAGGTGTCTGGACGGGCAAATTTAACTCTCATTTCCCACCAGGAAGAGGAAATAACCAAAGGCTCAGCGTGCCGTGCCGGAACCAGATTAGGGCCTGAAGCCATCCTGCGGTGTTGCGGCCAGGTCACAAGAAAGCGAGTTGAAGAAAGGAGCTCAGGGGCACTGTAATTCACAAACCTGCAGAGTTATAAATGACAGCTATCGTCCAAAAATAGACTGAAGTAAGGCTGCCAAGAGGACTTGAAAGCGGGGCAGAATTGCAGGAAACCGATTTCAGGAGGTAGACTGGAATTGCATTGAAAGCATAGGAAAAGAGGCAGAACGTCCACAATGATGCACTTGGCCAAAAAGGGCGTATGCGTTTTTTCCTGAATATATTCAGGAAAAAACGCATACGCCCTTTTTGGCCAACCAAGCAAGCTTGCAAAGGAAATCTGCACTACAATGAAGTCTCACTTCCCCCCGGTCAAAAGGGCCATCTGAAAAAAGTGTAAAATCCAGAAAGGCAGGACAGGCCATGGAGAACTGGGAGCCTTGTTATGCTGATGGGCGGGATGTAAATTGCCAACAGACACTCGGGAGAAGTGTATGGTGTTTCCTGAAACATCTAAAAAACAAAGCAACAGAGCCTAGGGCACTTCCACTTATGGTCCTATAGCTTAGGGAAATTAAAATCAAAAAGACACAGCCACCCCAAAGTTTGGAACGGCTCTGTTTACAAGAACCTCGTTTACAGTACAAGTTCAACATCGCAGAAAGTGAAAAATGGATAAAGAAGTTGTGGTATTTACTTACAAAGCAATATCACTCAGCAATGAAATCTATGTCATCAGGCCCTTAGCAGCACAATGAGTGGATTCAGGTATGATGATTCTAACTGAAATAAGTCACACAGAAAAAGAAACATCATAAGATATCAGTAATACACGGAATGTAAACTTGGCTACACAGGAACTGAATTACAGAACAGAACAGGGTCTCAAATTTAGAAAACCAACTTATGCTTGCTTAAGGGTAAAGGTGAGTTGGGGTGCTGCATAAAACCAGAGATTGAAATGAGCACAGATAAAGTTCCTTAAGCCAAATATGGAATAGACAAGAGCTACTCCTTGCTCAACGAAATGGACTCAACACCGCATATTAAACGCCTAAGAATGTACCTGACTAGTAAGTATCTTAAAACCTATGGATTGCTATGTCTCCGAAAGAGAATCAAGCATGTGTACAGGGGCATAAACGCAGCAGTGATAGGATTGGAGAGGTTCGGTGAGCAAATGAAGACCCTTTGAAGTCATATTGCATGGTACCCATTCCACGGGTTTCAACTCTCCAGGTTTAAGGTATTCTTCCTTCAGCTAAAACATGCATGTGGAACCCAGAGTATGATCAACCATGTGATCGGGAGACGTGTTCAAATATGTCTCAGTTTTCCTCCCCTGGTACTCGGGTGCAACATTCCAGACGCTTTACTAACACTCTCCCCACTTGGAGAGTCAGTCCTTTAACCTCCTGTTTGGCCCAGTTTGCAATTTCTGCGGAAGATGAACAGGAATAGCGAGAACCAATGAGAGACTAGCTGGAGGTGTCTGGACGGGCAAATTTAACTCTCATTTCCCACCAGGAAGAGGAATAACCAAAGGCTCAGCGTGCCGTGCCGGAACCAGATTAGGGCCTGAAGCCATCCTGCGGTGTTGCGGCCAGGTCACAAGAAAGCGAGTTGAAGAAAGGAGCTCAGGGGCACTGTAATTCACAAACCTGCAGAGTTATAAATGACAGCTATCGTCCAAAAATAGACTGAAGTAAGGCTGCCAAGAGGACTTGAAAGCGGGGCAGAATTGCAGGAAACCGATTTCAGGAGGTAGACTGGAATTGCATTGAAAGCATAGGAAAAGAGGCAGAACGTCCACAATGATGCACTTGGCCAAAAAGGGCGTATGCGTTTTTTCCTGAATATATTCAGGAAAAAACGCATACGCCCTTTTTGGCCAACCAAGCAAGCTTGCAAAGGAAATCTGCACTACAATGAAGTCTCACTTCCCCCCGGTCAAAAGGGCCATCTGAAAAAAGTGTAAAATCCAGAAAGGCAGGACAGGCCATGGAGAACTGGGAGCCTTGTTATGCTGATGGGCGGGATGTAAATTGCCAACAACCACTCGGGAGAAGTGTATGGTGTTTCCTGAAACATCTAAAAAACAAAGCAACAGAGCCTAGGGCACTTCCACTTATGGTCCTATAGCTTAGGGAAATTAAAATCAAAAAGACACAGCCACCCCAAAGTTTGGAACGGCTCTGTTTACAAGAACCTCGTTTACAGTACAAGTTCAACATCGCAGAAAGTGAAAAATGGATAAAGAAGTTGTGGTATTTACTTACAAAGCAATATCACTCAGCAATGAAATCTATGTCATCAGGCCCTTAGCAGCACAATGAGTGGATTCAGGTATGATGATTCTAACTGAAATAAGTCACACAGAAAAAGAAACATCATAAGATATCAGTAATACACGGAATGTAAACTTGGCTACACAGGAACTGAATTACAGAACAGAACAGGGTCTCAAATTTAGAAAACCAACTTATGCTTGCTTAAGGGTAAAGGTGAGTTGGGGTGCTGCATAAAACCAGAGATTGAAATGAGCACAGATAAAGTTCCTTAAGCCAAATATGGAATAGACAAGAGCTACTCCTTGCTCAACGAAATGGACTCAACACCGCATATTAAACGCCTAAGAATGTACCTGACTAGTAAGTATCTTAAAACCTATGGATTGCTATGTCTCCGAAAGAGAATCAAGCATGTGTACAGGGGCATAAACGCAGCAGTGATAGGATTGGAGAGGTTCGGTGAGCAAATGAAGACCCTTTGAAGTCATATTGCATGGTACCCATTCCACGGGTTCAACTCTCCAGGTTTAAGGTATTCTTCCTTCAGCTAAAACATGCAT
This sequence comes from Tursiops truncatus, assembly GCF_011762595.2. Classification (NCBI taxonomy): domain Eukaryota; kingdom Metazoa; phylum Chordata; class Mammalia; order Artiodactyla; family Delphinidae; genus Tursiops; species Tursiops truncatus. The sequence continues at coordinate 26,530 of NW_022983312.1, read as the reverse complement.
GTGGAACCCAGAGTATGATCAACCATGTGATCGGGAGACGTGTTCAAATATGTCTCAGTTTTCCTCCCCTGGTACTCGGGTGCAACATTCCAGACGCTTTACTAACACTCTCCCCACTTGGAGAGTCAGCCCTTTAACCTCCTGTTTGGCCCAGTTTGCAATTTCTGCGGAAGATGAACAGGAATAGCGAGAACCAATGAGAGACTAGCTGGAGGTGTCTGGACGGGCAAATTTAACTCTCATTTCCCACCAGGAAGAGGAATTAACCAAAGGCTCAGCGTGCCGTGCCGGAACCAGATTAGGGCCTGAAGCCATCCTGCGGTGTTGCGGCCAGCTCACAAGAAAGCGAGTTGAAGAAAGGAGCTCAGGGGCACTGTAATTCACAAACCTGCAGAGTTATAAATGACAGCTATCGTCCAAAAATAGACTGAAGTAAGGCTGCCAAGAGGACTTGAAAGCGGGGCAGAATTGCAGGAAACCGATTTCAGGAGGTAGACTGGAATTGCATTGAAAGCATAGGAAAAGAGGCAGAACGTCCACAATGATGCACTTGGCCAAAAAGGGCGTATGCGTTTTTTCCTGAATATATTCAGGAAAAAACGCATACGCCCTTTTTGGCCAACCAAGCAAGCTTGCAAAGGAAATCTGCACTACAATGAAGTCTCACTTCCCCCGGTCAAAAGGGCCATCTGAAAAAAGTGTAAAATCCAGAAAGGCAGGACAGGCCATGGAGAACTGGGAGCCTTGTTATGCTGATGGGCGGGATGTAAATTGCCAACAGACACTCGGGAGAAGTGTATGGTGTTTCCTGAAACATCTAAAAAACAAAGCAACAGAGCCTAGGGCACTTCCACTTATGGTCCTATAGCTTAGGGAAATTAAAATCAAAAAGACACAGCCACCCCAAAGTTTGGGACGCCTCTGTTTACAAGAACCTCGTTTACAGTACAAGTTCAACATCGCAGAAAGTGAAAAATGGATAAAGAAGTTGTGGTATTTACTTACAAAGCAATATCACTCAGCAATGAAATCTATGTCATCAGGCCCTTAGCAGCACAATGAGTGGATTCAGGTATGATGATTCTAACTGAAATAAGTCACACAGAAAAAGAAACATCATAAGATATCAGTAATACACGGAATGTAAACTTGGCTACACAGGAACTGAATTACAGAACAGAACAGGGTCTCAAATTTAGAAAACCAACTTATGCTTGCTTAAGGGTAAAGGTGAGTTGGGGTGCTGCATAAAACCAGAGATTGAAATGAGCACAGATAAAGTTCCTTAAGCCAAATATGGAATAGACAAGAGCTACTCCTTGCTCAACGAAATGGACTCAACACCGCATATTAAACGCCTAAGAATGTACCTGACTAGTAAGTATCTTAAAACCTATGGATTGCTATGTCTCCGAAAGAGAATCAAGCATGTGTACAGGGGCATAAACGCAGCAGTGATAGGATTGGAGAGGTTCGGTGAGCAAATGAAGACCCTTTGAAGTCATATTGCATGGTACCCATTCCACGGGTCTCAACTCTCCAGGTTTAAGGTATTCTTCCTTCAGCTAAAACATGCATGTGGAACCCAGAGTATGATCAACCATGTGATCGGGAGACGTGTTCAAATATGTCTCAGTTTTCCTCCCCTGGTACTCGGGTGCAACATTCCAGACGCTTTACTAACACTCTCCCCACTTGGAGAGTCAGCGCCTTTAACCTCCTGTTTGGCCCAGTTGGCAATTTCTGCGGAGGATGAACAGGAAAAAACGCATACGCCCTTTTTGGCCAACCAAGCAAGCTTGCAAAGGAAATCTGCACTACAATGAAGTCTCACTTCCCCCCGGTCAAAAGGGCCATCTGAAAAAAGTGTAAAATCCAGAAAGGCAGGACAGGCCATGGAGAACTGGGAGCCTTGTTATGCTGATGGGCGGGATGTAAATTGCCAACAGACACTCGGGAGAAGTGTATGGTGTTTCCTGAAACATCTAAAAAACAAAGCAACAGAGCCTAGGGCACTTCCACTTATGGTCCTATAGCTTAGGGAAATTAAAATCAAAAAGACACAGCCACCCCAAAGTTTGGAACGGCTCTGTTTACAAGAACCTCGTTTACAGTACAAGTTCAACATCGCAGAAAGTGAAAAATGGATAAAGAAGTTGTGGTATTTACTTACAAAGCAATATCACTCAGCAATGAAATCTATGTCATCAGGCCCTTAGCAGCACAATGAGTGGATTCAGGTATGATGATTCTAACTGAAATAAGTCACACAGAAAAAGAAACATCATAAGATATCAGTAATACACGGAATGTAAACTTGGCTACACAGGAACTGAATTACAGAACAGAACAGGGTCTCAAATTTAGAAAACCAACTTATGCTTGCTTAAGGGGAAAGGTGAGTTGGGGTGCTGCATAAAACCAGAGATTGAAATGAGCACAGATAAAGTTCCTTAAGCCAAATATGGAATAGACAAGAGCTACTCCTTGCTCAACGAAATGGACTCAACACCGCATATTAAACGCCTAAGAATGTACCTGACTAGTAAGTATCTTAAAACCTATGGATTGCTATGTCTCCGAAAGAGAATCAAGCATGTGTACAGGGGCATAAACGCAGCAGTGATAGGATTGGAGAGGTTCGGTGAGCAAATGAAGACCCTTTGAAGTCATATTGCATGGTACCCATTCCACGGGTTTCAACACCCAGGTTTAAGGTATTCTTCCTTCAGCTAAAACATGCATGTGGAACCCAGAGTATGATCAACCATGTGATCGGGAGACGTGTTCAAATATGTCTCAGTTTTCCTCCCCTGGTACTCGGGTGCAACATTCCAGACGCTTTACTAACACTCTCCCCACTTGGAGAGTCAGCGCCTTTAACCTCCTGTTTGGCCCAGTTTGCAATTTCTGCGGAAGATGAACAGGAATAGCGAGAACCAATGAGAGACTAGCTGGAGGTGTCTGGACGGGCAAATTTAACTCTCATTTCCCACCAGGAAGAGGAAATAACCAAAGGCTCAGCGTGCCGTGCCGGAACCAGATTAGGGCCTGAAGCCATCCTGCGGTGTTGCGGCCAGCTCACAAGAAAGCGAGTTGAAGAAAGGAGCTCAGGGGCACTGTAATTCACAAACCTGCAGAGTTATAAATGACAGCTATCGTCCAAAAATAGACTGAAGTAAGGCTGCCAAGAGGACTTGAAAGCGGGGCAGAATTGCAGGAAACCGATTTCAGGAGGTAGACTGGAATTGCATTGAAAGCATAGGAAAAGAGGCAGAACGTCCACAATGATGCACTTGGCCAAAAAGGGCGTATGCGTTTTTTCCTGAATATATTCAGGAAAAAACGCATACGCCCTTTTTGGCCAACCAAGCAAGCTTGCAAAGGAAATCTGCACTACAATGAAGTCTCACTTCCCCCGGTCAAAAGGGCCATCTGAAAAAAGTGTAAAATCCAGAAAGGCAGGACAGGCCATGGAGAACTGGGAGCCTTGTTATGCTGATGGGCGGGATGTAAATTGCCAACAGACACTCGGGAGAAGTGTATGGTGTTTCCTGAAACATCTAAAAAACAAAGCAACAGAGCCTAGGGCACTTCCACTTATGGTCCTATAGCTTAGGGAAATTAAAATCAAAAAGACACAGCCACCCCAAAGTTTGGGACGCCTCTGTTTACAAGAACCTCGTTTACAGTACAAGTTCAACATCGCAGAAAGTGAAAAATGGATAAAGAAGTTGTGGTATTTACTTACAAAGCAATATCACTCAGCAATGAAATCTATGTCATCAGGCCCTTAGCAGCACAATGAGTGGATTCAGGTATGATGATTCTAACTGAAATAAGTCACACAGAAAAAGAAACATCATAAGATATCAGTAATACACGGAATGTAAACTTGGCTACACAGGAACTGAATTACAGAACAGAACAGGGTCTCAAATTTAGAAAACCAACTTATGCTTGCTTAAGGGTAAAGGTGAGTTGGGGTGCTGCATAAAACCAGAGATTGAAATGAGCACAGATAAAGTTCCTTAAGCCAAATATGGAATAGACAAGAGCTACTCCTTGCTCAACGAAATGGACTCAACACCGCATATTAAACGCCTAAGAATGTACCTGACTAGTAAGTATCTTAAAACCTATGGATTGCTATGTCTCCGAAAGAGAATCAAGCATGTGTACAGGGGCATAAACGCAGCAGTGATAGGATTGGAGAGGTTCGGTGAGCAAATGAAGACCCTTTGAAGTCATATTGCATGGTACCCATTCCACGGGTTTCAACTCTCCAGGTTTAAGGTATTCTTCCTTCAGCTAAAACATGCATGTGGAACCCAGAGTATGATCAACCATGTGAACGGGAGACGTGTTCAAATATGTCTCAGTTTTCCTCCCCTGGTACTCGGGTGCAACATTCCAGACGCTTTACTAACACTCTCCCCACTTGGAGAGTCAGCGCCTTTAACCTCCTGTTTGGCCCAGTTTGCAATTTCTGCGGAAGATGAACAGGAATAGCGAGAACCAATGAGAGACTAGCTGGAGGTGTCTGGACGGGCAAATTTAACTCTCATTTCCCACCAGGAAGAGGAAATAACCAAAGGCTCAGCGTGCCGTGCCGGAACCAGATTAGGGCCTGAAGCCATCCTGCGGTGTTGCGGCCAGGTCACAAGAAAGCGAGTTGAAGAAAGGAGCTCAGGGGCACTGTAATTCACAAACCTGCAGAGTTATAAATGACAGCTATCGTCCAAAAATAGACTGAAGTAAGGCTGCCAAGAGGACTTGAAAGCGGGGCAGAATTGCAGGAAACCGATTTCAGGAGGTAGACTGGAATTGCATTGAAAGCATAGGAAAAGAGGCAGAACGTCCACAATGATGCACTTGGCCAAAAAGGGCGTATGCGTTTTTTCCTGAATATATTCAGGAAAAAACGCATACGCCCTTTTTGGCCAACCAAGCAAGCTTGCAAAGGAAATCTGCACTACAATGAAGTCTCACTTCCCCCCGGTCAAAAGGGCCATCTGAAAAAAGTGTAAAATCCAGAAAGGCAGGACAGGCCATGGAGAACTGGGAGCCTTGTTATGCTGATGGGCGGGATGTAAATTGCCAACAGACACTCGGGAGAAGTGTATGGTGTTTCCTGAAACATCTAAAAAACAAAGCAACAGAGCCTAGGGCACTTCCACTTATGGTCCTATAGCTTAGGGAAATTAAAATCAAAAAGACACAGCCACCCCAAAGTTTGGAACGGCTCTGTTTACAAGAACCTCGTTTACAGTACAAGTTCAACATCGCAGAAAGTGAAAAATGGATAAAGAAGTTGTGGTATTTACTTACAAAGCAATATCACTCAGCAATGAAATCTATGTCATCAGGCCCTTAGCAGCACAATGAGTGGATTCAGGTATGATGATTCTAACTGAAATAAGTCACACAGAAAAAGAAACATCATAAGATATCAGTAATACACGGAATGTAAACTTGGCTACACAGGAACTGAATTACAGAACAGAACAGGGTCTCAAATTTAGAAAACCAACTTATGCTTGCTTAAGGGGAAAGGTGAGTTGGGGTGCTGCATAAAACCAGAGATTGAAATGAGCACAGATAAAGTTCCTTAAGCCAAATATGGAATAGACAAGAGCTACTCCTTGCTCAACGAAATGGACTCAACACCGCATATTAAACGCCTAAGAATGTACCTGACTAGTAAGTATCTTAAAACCTATGGATTGCTATGTCTCCGAAAGAGAATCAAGCATGTGTACAGGGGCATAAACGCAGCAGTGATAGGATTGGAGAGGTTCGGTGAGCAAATGAAGACCCTTTGAAGTCATATTGCATGGTACCCATTCCACGGGTTTCAACTACCAGGTTTAAGGTATTCTTCCTTCAGCTAAAACATGCATGTGGAACCCAGAGTATGATCAACCATGTGATCGGGAGACGTGTTCAAATATGTCTCAGTTTTCCTCCCCTGGTACTCGGGTGCAACATTCCAGACGCTTTACTAACACTCTCCCCACTTGGAGAGTCAGCCCTTTAACCTCCTGTTTGGCCCAGTTTGCAATTTCTGCGGAAGATGAACAGGAATAGCGAGAACCAATGAGAGGCTAGCTGGAGGTGTCTGGACGGGCAAATTTAACTCTCATTTCCCACCAGGAAGAGGAATTAACCAAAGGCTCAGCGTGCCGTGCCGGAACCAGATTAGGGCCTGAAGCCATCCTGCGGTGTTGCGGCCAGCTCACAAGAAAGCGAGTTGAAGAAAGGAGCTCAGGGGCACTGTAATTCACAAACCTGCAGAGTTATAAATGACAGCTATCGTCCAAAAATAGACTGAAGTAAGGCTGCCAAGAGGACTTGAAAGCGGGGCAGAATTGCAGGAAACCGATTTCAGGAGGTAGACTGGAATTGCATTGAAAGCATAGGAAAAGAGGCAGAACGTCCACAATGATGCACTTGGCCAAAAAGGGCGTATGCGTTTTTTCCTGAATATATTCAGGAAAAAACGCATACGCCCTTTTTGGCCAACCAAGCAAGCTTGCAAAGGAAATCTGCACTACAATGAAGTCTCACTTCCCCCCGGTCAAAAGGGCCATCTGAAAAAAGTGTAAAATCCAGAAAGGCAGGACAGGCCATGGAGAACTGGGAGCCTTGTTATGCTGATGGGCGGGATGTAAATTGCCAACAACACTCGGGAGAAGTGTATGGTGTTTCCTGAAACATCTAAAAAACAAAGCAACAGAGCCTAGGGCACTTCCACTTATGGTCCTATAGCTTAGGGAAATTAAAATCAAAAAGACACAGCCACCCCAAAGTTTGGAACGCTCTGTTTACAAGAACCTCGTTTACAGTACAAGTTCAACATCGCAGAAAGTGAAAAATGGATAAAGAAGTTGTGGTATTTACTTACAAAGCAATATCACTCAGCAATGAAATCTATGTCATCAGGCCCTTAGCAGCACAATGAGTGGATTCAGGTATGATGATTCTAACTGAAATAAGTCACACAGAAAAAGAAACATCATAAGATATCAGTAATACACGGAATGTAAACTTGGCTACACAGGAACTGAATTACAGAACAGAACAGGGTCTCAAATTTAGAAAACCAACTTATGCTTGCTTAAGGGTAAAGGTGAGTTGGGGTGCTGCATAAAACCAGAGATTGAAATGAGCACAGATAAAGTTCCTTAAGCCAAATATGGAATAGACAAGAGCTACTCCTTGCTCAACGAAATGGACTCAACACCGCATATTAAACGCCTAAGAATGTACCTGACTAGTAAGTATCTTAAAACCTATGGATTGCTATGTCTCCGAAAGAGAATCAAGCATGTGTACAGGGGCATAAACGCAGCAGTGATAGGATTGGAGAGGTTCGGTGAGCAAATGAAGACCCTTTGAAGTCATATTGCATGGTACCCATTCCACGGGTCTTACTCTCCAGGTTTAAGGTATTCTTCCTTCAGCTAAAACATGCATGTGGAACCCAAGTATGATCAACCATGTGAACGGGAGACGTGTTCAAATATGTCTCAGTTTTCCTCCCCTGGTACTCGGGTGCAACATTCCAGACGCTTTACTAACACTCTCCCCACTTGGAGAGTCAGCGCCTTTAACCTCCTGTTTGGGCCAGTTTGCAATTTCTGCGGAGGATGAACAGGAATAAAAAACGCATACGCCCTTTTTGGCCAACCAAGCAAGCTTGCAAAGGAAATCTGCACTACAATGAAGTCTCACTTCCCCCCGGTCAAAAGGGCCATCTGAAAAAAGTGTAAAATCCAGAAAGGCAGGACAGGCCATGGAGAACTGGGAGCCTTGTTATGCTGATGGGCGGGATGTAAATTGCCAACAACCACTCGGGAGAAGTGTATGGTGTTTCCTGAAACATCTAAAAAACAAAGCAACAGAGCCTAGGGCACTTCCACTTATGGTCCTATAGCTTAGGGAAATTAAAATCAAAAAGACACAGCCACCCCAAAGTTTGGAACGGCTCTGTTTACAAGAACCTCGTTTACAGTACAAGTTCAACATCGCAGAAAGTGAAAAATGGATAAAGAAGTTGTGGTATTTACTTACAAAGCAATATCACTCAGCAATGAAATCTATGTCATCAGGCCCTTAGCAGCACAATGAGTGGATTCAGGTATGATGATTCTAACTGAAATAAGTCACACAGAAAAAGAAACATCATAAGATATCAGTAATACACGGAATGTAAACTTGGCTACACAGGAACTGAATTACAGAACAGAACAGGGTCTCAAATTTAGAAAACCAACTTATGCTTGCTTAAGGGGAAAGGTGAGTTGGGGTGCTGCATAAAACCAGAGATTGAAATGAGCACAGATAAAGTTCCTTAAGCCAAATATGGAATAGACAAGAGCTACTCCTTGCTCAACGAAATGGACTCAACACCGCATATTAAACGCCTAAGAATGTACCTGACTAGTAAGTATCTTAAAACCTATGGATTGCTATGTCTCCGAAAGAGAATCAAGCATGTGTACAGGGGCATAAACGCAGCAGTGATAGGATTGGAGAGGTTCGGTGAGCAAATGAAGACCCTTTGAAGTCATATTGCATGGTACCCATTCCACGGGTTTCAACTCTCCAGGTTTAAGGTATTCTTCCTTCAGCTAAAACATGCATGTGGAACCCAGAGTATGATCAACCATGTGATCGGGAGACGTGTTCAAATATGTCTCAGTTTTCCTCCCCTGGTACTCGGGTGCAACATTCCAGACGCTTTACTAACACTCTCCCCACTTGGAGAGTCAGCGCCTTTAACCTCCTGTTTGGCCCAGTTTGCAATTTCTGCGGAAGATGAACAGGAATAGCGAGAACCAATGAGAGACTAGCTGGAGGTGTCTGGACGGGCAAATTTAACTCTCATTTCCCACCAGGAAGAGGAAATAACCAAAGGCTCAGCGTGCCGTGCCGGAACCAGATTAGGGCCTGAAGCCATCCTGCGGTGTTGCGGCCAGCTCACAAGAAAGCGAGTTGAAGAAAGGAGCTCAGGGGCACTGTAATTCACAAACCTGCAGAGTTATAAATGACAGCTATCGTCCAAAAATAGACTGAAGTAAGGCTGCCAAGAGGACTTGAAAGCGGGGCAGAATTGCAGGAAACCGATTTCAGGAGGTAGACTGGAATTGCATTGAAAGCATAGGAAAAGAGGCAGAACGTCCACAATGATGCACTTGGCCAAAAAGGGCGTATGCGTTTTTTCCTGAATATATTCAGGAAAAAACGCATACGCCCTTTTTGGCCAACCAAGCAAGCTTGCAAAGGAAATCTGCACTACAATGAAGTCTCACTTCCCCCCGGTCAAAAGGGCCATCTGAAAAAAGTGTAAAATCCAGAAAGGCAGGACAGGCCATGGAGAACTGGGAGCCTTGTTATGCTGATGGGCGGGATGTAAATTGCCAACAGACACTCGGGAGAAGTGTATGGTGTTTCCTGAAACATCTAAAAAACAAAGCAACAGAGCCTAGGGCACTTCCACTTATGGTCCTATAGCTTAGGGAAATTAAAATCAAAAAGACACAGCCACCCCAAAGTTTGGGACGCCTCTGTTTACAAGAACCTCGTTTACAGTACAAGTTCAACATCGCAGAAAGTGAAAAATGGATAAAGAAGTTGTGGTATTTACTTACAAAGCAATATCACTCAGCAATGAAATCTATGTCATCAGGCCCTTAGCAGCACAATGAGTGGATTCAGGTATGATGATTCTAACTGAAATAAGTCACACAGAAAAAGAAACATCATAAGATATCAGTAATACACGGAATGTAAACTTGGCTACACAGGAACTGAATTACAGAACAGAACAGGGTCTCAAATTTAGAAAACCAACTTATGCTTGCTTAAGGGGAAAGGTGAGTTGGGGTGCTGCATAAAACCAGAGATTGAAATGAGCACAGATAAAGTTCCTTAAGCCAAATATGGAATAGACAAGAGCTACTCCTTGCTCAACGAAATGGACTCAACACCGCATATTAAACGCCTAAGAATGTACCTGACTAGTAAGTATCTTAAAACCTATGGATTGCTATGTCTCCGAAAGAGAATCAAGCATGTGTACAGGGGCATAAACGCAGCAGTGATAGGATTGGAGAGGTTCGGTGAGCAAATGAAGACCCTTTGAAGTCATATTGCATGGTACCCATTCCACGGGTTCAACTCTCCAGGTTTAAGGTATTCTTCCTTCAGCTAAAACATGCATGTGGAACCCAGAGTATGATCAACCATGTGATCGGGAGACGTGTTCAAATATGTCTCAGTTTTCCTCCCCTGGTACTCGGGTGCAACATTCCAGACGCTTTACTAACACTCTCCCCACTTGGAGAGTCAGCGCCTTTAACCTCCTGTTTGGCCCAGTTTGCAATTTCTGCGGAAGATGAACAGGAATAGCGAGAACCAATGAGAGACTAGCTGGAGGTGTCTGGACGGGCAAATTTAACTCTCATTTCCCACCAGGAAGAGGAAATAACCAAAGGCTCAGCGTGCCGTGCCGGAACCAGATTAGGGCCTGAAGCCATCCTGCGGTGTTGCGGCCAGGTCACAAGAAAGCGAGTTGAAGAAAGGAGCTCAGGGGCACTGTAATTCACAAACCTGCAGAGTTATAAATGACAGCTATCGTCCAAAAATAGACTGAAGTAAGGCTGCCAAGAGGACTTGAAAGCGGGGCAGAATTGCAGGAAACCGATTTCAGGAGGTAGACTGGAATTGCATTGAAAGCATAGGAAAAGAGGCAGAACGTCCACAATGATGCACTTGGCCAAAAAGGGCGTATGCGTTTTTTCCTGAATATATTCAGGAAAAAACGCATACGCCCTTTTTGGCCAACCAAGCAAGCTTGCAAAGGAAATCTGCACTACAATGAAGTCTCACTTCCCCCGGTCAAAAGGGCCATCTGAAAAAAGTGTAAAATCCAGAAAGGCAGGACAGGCCATGGAGAACTGGGAGCCTTGTTATGCTGATGGGCGGGATGTAAATTGCCAACAGACACTCGGGAGAAGTGTATGGTGTTTCCTGAAACATCTAAAAAACAAAGCAACAGAGCCTAGGGCACTTCCACTTATGGTCCTATAGCTTAGGGAAATTAAAATCAAAAAGACACAGCCACCCCAAAGTTTGGAACGGCTCTGTTTACAAGAACCTCGTTTACAGTACAAGTTCAACATCGCAGAAAGTGAAAAATGGATAAAGAAGTTGTGGTATTTACTTACAAAGCAATATCACTCAGCAATGAAATCTATGTCATCAGGCCCTTAGCAGCACAATGAGTGGATTCAGGTATGATGATTCTAACTGAAATAAGTCACACAGAAAAAGAAACATCATAAGATATCAGTAATACACGGAATGTAAACTTGGCTACACAGGAACTGAATTACAGAACAGAACAGGGTCTCAAATTTAGAAAACCAACTTATGCTTGCTTAAGGGGAAAGGTGAGTTGGGGTGCTGCATAAAACCAGAGATTGAAATGAGCACAGATAAAGTTCCTTAAGCCAAATATGGAATAGACAAGAGCTACTCCTTGCTCAACGAAATGGACTCAACACCGCATATTAAACGCCTAAGAATGTACCTGACTAGTAAGTATCTTAAAACCTATGGATTGCTATGTCTCCGAAAGAGAATCAAGCATGTGTACAGGGGCATAAACGCAGCAGTGATAGGATTGGAGAGGTTCGGTGAGCAAATGAAGACCCTTTGAAGTCATATTGCATGGTACCCATTCCACGGGTTTCAACTACCCAGGTTTAAGGTATTCTTCCTTCAGCTAAAACATGCATGTGGAACCCAGAGTATGATCAACCATGTGATCGGGAGACGTGTTCAAATATGTCTCAGTTTTCCTCCCCTGGTACTCGGGTGCAACATTCCAGACGCTTTACTAACACTCTCCCCACTTGGAGAGTCAGCGCCTTTAACCTCCTGTTTGGCCCAGTTTGCAATTTCTGCGGAAGATGAACAGGAATAGCGAGAACCAATGAGAGACTAGCTGGAGGTGTCTGGACGGGCAAATTTAACTCTCATTTCCCACCAGGAAGAGGAAATAACCAAAGGCTCAGCGTGCCGTGCCGGAACCAGATTAGGGCCTGAAGCCATCCTGCGGTGTTGCGGCCAGCTCACAAGAAAGCGAGTTGAAGAAAGGAGCTCAGGGGCACTGTAATTCACAAACCTGCAGAGTTATAAATGACAGCTATCGTCCAAAAATAGACTGAAGTAAGGCTGCCAAGAGGACTTGAAAGCGGGGCAGAATTGCAGGAAACCGATTTCAGGAGGTAGACTGGAATTGCATTGAAAGCATAGGAAAAGAGGCAGAACGTCCACAATGATGCACTTGGCCAAAAAGGGCGTATGCGTTTTTTCCTGAATATATTCAGGAAAAAACGCATACGCCCTTTTTGGCCAACCAAGCAAGCTTGCAAAGGAAATCTGCACTACAATGAAGTCTCACTTCCCCCGGTCAAAAGGGCCATCTGAAAAAAGTGTAAAATCCAGAAAGGCAGGACAGGCCATGGAGAACTGGGAGCCTTGTTATGCTGATGGGCGGGATGTAAATTGCCAACAGACACTCGGGAGAAGTGTATGGTGTTTCCTGAAACATCTAAAAAACAAAGCAACAGAGCCTAGGGCACTTCCACTTATGGTCCTATAGCTTAGGGAAATTAAAATCAAAAAGACACAGCCACCCCAAAGTTTGGGACGCTCTGTTTACAAGAACCTCGTTTACAGTACAAGTTCAACATCGCAGAAAGTGAAAAATGGATAAAGAAGTTGTGGTATTTACTTACAAAGCAATATCACTCAGCAATGAAATCTATGTCATCAGGCCCTTAGCAGCACAATGAGTGGATTCAGGTATGATGATTCTAACTGAAATAAGTCACACAGAAAAAGAAACATCATAAGATATCAGTAATACACGGAATGTAAACTTGGCTACACAGGAACTGAATTACAGAACAGAACAGGGTCTCAAATTTAGAAAACCAACTTATGCTTGCTTAAGGGTAAAGGTGAGTTGGGGTGCTGCATAAAACCAGAGATTGAAATGAGCACAGATAAAGTTCCTTAAGCCAAATATGGAATAGACAAGAGCTACTCCTTGCTCAACGAAATGGACTCAACACCGCATATTAAACGCCTAAGAATGTACCTGACTAGTAAGTATCTTAAAACCTATGGATTGCTATGTCTCCGAAAGAGAATCAAGCATGTGTACAGGGGCATAAACGCAGCAGTGATAGGATTGGAGAGGTTCGGTGAGCAAATGAAGACCCTTTGAAGTCATATTGCATGGTACCCATTCCACGGGTCTCAACTCTCCAGGTTTAAGGTATTCTTCCTTCAGCTAAAACATGCATGTGGAACCCAAGTATGATCAACCATGTGAACGGGAGACGTGTTCAAATATGTCTCAGTTTTCCTCCCCTGGTACTCGGGTGCAACATTCCAGACGCTTTACTAACACTCTCCCCACTTGGAGAGTCAGCGCCTTTAACCTCCTGTTTGGCCCAGTTTGCAATTTCTGCGGAAGAGGAACAGGAATAAAAAAACGCATACGCCCTTTTTGGCCAACCAAGCAAGCTTGCAAAGGAAATCTGCACTACAATGAAGTCTCACTTCCCCCCGGTCAAAAGGGCCATCTGAAAAAAGTGTAAAATCCAGAAAGGCAGGACAGGCCATGGAGAACTGGGAGCCTTGTTATGCTGATGGGCGGGATGTAAATTGCCAACAGACACTCGGGAGAAGTGTATGGTGTTTCCTGAAACATCTAAAAAACAAAGCAACAGAGCCTAGGGCACTTCCACTTATGGTCCTATAGCTTAGGGAAATTAAAATCAAAAAGACACAGCCACCCCAAAGTTTGGGACGCCTCTGTTTACAAGAACCTCGTTTACAGTACAAGTTCAACATCGCAGAAAGTGAAAAATGGATAAAGAAGTTGTGGTATTTACTTACAAAGCAATATCACTCAGCAATGAAATCTATGTCATCAGGCCCTTAGCAGCACAATGAGTGGATTCAGGTATGATGATTCTAACTGAAATAAGTCACACAGAAAAAGAAACATCATAAGATATCAGTAATACACGGAATGTAAACTTGGCTACACAGGAACTGAATTACAGAACAGAACAGGGTCTCAAATTTAGAAAACCAACTTATGCTTGCTTAAGGGTAAAGGTGAGTTGGGGTGCTGCATAAAACCAGAGATTGAAATGAGCACAGATAAAGTTCCTTAAGCCAAATATGGAATAGACAAGAGCTACTCCTTGCTCAACGAAATGGACTCAACACCGCATATTAAACGCCTAAGAATGTACCTGACTAGTAAGTATCTTAAAACCTATGGATTGCTATGTCTCCGAAAGAGAATCAAGCATGTGTACAGGGGCATAAACGCAGCAGTGATAGGATTGGAGAGGTTCGGTGAGCAAATGAAGACCCTTTGAAGTCATATTGCATGGTACCCATTCCACGGGTCTCAACTCTCCAGGTTTAAGGTATTCTTCCTTCAGCTAAAACATGCATGTGGAACCCAGAGTATGATCAACCATGTGAACGGGAGACGTGTTCAAATATGTCTCAGTTTTCCTCCCCTGGTACTCGGGTGCAACATTCCAGACGCTTTACTAACACTCTCCCCACTTGGAGAGTCAGCGCCTTTAACCTCCTGTTTGGCCCAGTTTGCAATTTCTGCGGAAGATGAACAGGAATAGCGAGAACCAATGAGAGACTAGCTGGAGGTGTCTGGACGGGCAAATTTAACTCTCATTTCCCACCAGGAAGAGGAAATAACCAAAGGCTCAGCGTGCCGTGCCGGAACCAGATTAGGGCCTGAAGCCATCCTGCGGTGTTGCGGCCAGGTCACAAGAAAGCGAGTTGAAGAAAGGAGCTCAGGGGCACTGTAATTCACAAACCTGCAGAGTTATAAATGACAGCTATCGTCCAAAAATAGACTGAAGTAAGGCTGCCAAGAGGACTTGAAAGCGGGGCAGAATTGCAGGAAACCGATTTCAGGAGGTAGACTGGAATTGCATTGAAAGCATAGGAAAAGAGGCAGAACGTCCACAATGATGCACTTGGCCAAAAAGGGCGTATGCGTTTTTTCCTGAATATATTCAGGAAAAAACGCATACGCCCTTTTTGGCCAACCAAGCAAGCTTGCAAAGGAAATCTGCACTACAATGAAGTCTCACTTCCCCCGGTCAAAAGGGCCATCTGAAAAAAGTGTAAAATCCAGAAAGGCAGGACAGGCCATGGAGAACTGGGAGCCTTGTTATGCTGATGGGCGGGATGTAAATTGCCAACAGACACTCGGGAGAAGTGTATGGTGTTTCCTGAAACATCTAAAAAACAAAGCAACAGAGCCTAGGGCACTTCCACTTATGGTCCTATAGCTTAGGGAAATTAAAATCAAAAAGACACAGCCACCCCAAAGTTTGGAACGGCTCTGTTTACAAGAACCTCGTTTACAGTACAAGTTCAACATCGCAGAAAGTGAAAAATGGATAAAGAAGTTGTGGTATTTACTTACAAAGCAATATCACTCAGCAATGAAATCTATGTCATCAGGCCCTTAGCAGCACAATGAGTGGATTCAGGTATGATGATTCTAACTGAAATAAGTCACACAGAAAAAGAAACATCATAAGATATCAGTAATACACGGAATGTAAACTTGGCTACACAGGAACTGAATTACAGAACAGAACAGGGTCTCAAATTTAGAAAACCAACTTATGCTTGCTTAAGGGAAAGGTGAGTTGGGGTGCTGCATAAAACCAGAGATTGAAATGAGCACAGATAAAGTTCCTTAAGCCAAATATGGAATAGACAAGAGCTACTCCTTGCTCAACGAAATGGACTCAACACCGCATATTAAACGCCTAAGAATGTACCTGACTAGTAAGTATCTTAAAACCTATGGATTGCTATGTCTCCGAAAGAGAATCAAGCATGTGTACAGGGGCATAAACGCAGCAGTGATAGGATTGGAGAGGTTCGGTGAGCAAATGAAGACCCTTTGAAGTCATATTGCATGGTACCCATTCCACGGGTCTCAACTCTCCAGGTTTAAGGTATTCTTCCTTCAGCTAAAACATGCATGTGGAACCCAGAGTATGATCAACCATGTGAACGGGAGACGTGTTCAAATATGTCTCAGTTTTCCTCCCCTGGTACTCGGGTGCAACATTCCAGACGCTTTACTAACACTCTCCCCACTTGGAGAGTCAGCGCCTTTAACCTCCTGTTTGGCCCAGTTTGCAATTTCTGCGGAAGATGAACAGGAATAGCGAGAACCAATGAGAGACTAGCTGGAGGTGTCTGGACGGGCAAATTTAACTCTCATTTCCCACCAGGAAGAGGAAATAACCAAAGGCTCAGCGTGCCGTGCCGGAACCAGATTAGGGCCTGAAGCCATCCTGCGGTGTTGCGGCCAGCTCACAAGAAAGCGAGTTGAAGAAAGGAGCTCAGGGGCACTGTAATTCACAAACCTGCAGAGTTATAAATGACAGCTATCGTCCAAAAATAGACTGAAGTAAGGCTGCCAAGAGGACTTGAAAGCGGGGCAGAATTGCAGGAAACCGATTTCAGGAGGTAGACTGGAATTGCATTGAAAGCATAGGAAAAGAGGCAGAACGTCCACAATGATGCACTTGGCCAAAAAGGGCGTATGCGTTTTTTCCTGAATATATTCAGGAAAAAACGCATACGCCCTTTTTGGCCAACCAAGCAAGCTTGCAAAGGAAATCTGCACTACAATGAAGTCTCACTTCCCCCGGTCAAAAGGGCCATCTGAAAAAAGTGTAAAATCCAGAAAGGCAGGACAGGCCATGGAGAACTGGGAGCCTTGTTATGCTGATGGGCGGGATGTAAATTGCCAACAACACTCGGGAGAAGTGTATGGTGTTTCCTGAAACATCTAAAAAACAAAGCAACAGAGCCTAGGGCACTTCCACTTATGGTCCTATAGCTTAGGGAAATTAAAATCAAAAAGACACAGCCACCCCAAAGTTTGGGACGCCTCTGTTTACAAGAACCTCGTTTACAGTACAAGTTCAACATCGCAGAAAGTGAAAAATGGATAAAGAAGTTGTGGTATTTACTTACAAAGCAATATCACTCAGCAATGAAATCTATGTCATCAGGCCCTTAGCAGCACAATGAGTGGATTCAGGTATGATGATTCTAACTGAAATAAGTCACACAGAAAAAGAAACATCATAAGATATCAGTAATACACGGAATGTAAACTTGGCTACACAGGAACTGAATTACAGAACAGAACAGGGTCTCAAATTTAGAAAACCAACTTATGCTTGCTTAAGGGTAAAGGTGAGTTGGGGTGCTGCATAAAACCAGAGATTGAAATGAGCACAGATAAAGTTCCTTAAGCCAAATATGGAATAGACAAGAGCTACTCCTTGCTCAACGAAATGGACTCAACACCGCATATTAAACGCCTAAGAATGTACCTGACTAGTAAGTATCTTAAAACCTATGGATTGCTATGTCTCCGAAAGAGAATCAAGCATGTGTACAGGGGCATAAACGCAGCAGTGATAGGATTGGAGAGGTTCGGTGAGCAAATGAAGACCCTTTGAAGTCATATTGCATGGTACCCATTCCACGGGTCTCAACTCTCCAGGTTTAAGGTATTCTTCCTTCAGCTAAAACATGCATGTGGAACCCAAGTATGATCAACCATGTGAACGGGAGACGTGTTCAAATATGTCTCAGTTTTCCTCCCCTGGTACTCGGGTGCAACATTCCAGACGCTTTACTAACACTCTCCCCACTTGGAGAGTCAGCGCCTTTAACCTCCTGTTTGGCCCAGTTTGCAATTTCTGCGGAAGATGAACAGGAATAAAAACCGCATACGCCCTTTTTGGCCAACCAAGCAAGCTTGCAAAGGAAATCTGCACTACAATGAAGTCTCACTTCCCCACGGTCAAAAGGGCCATCTGAAAAAGTGTAAAATCCAGAAAGGCAGGACAGGCCATGGAGAACTGGGAGCCTTGTTATGCTGATGGGGGGATGTAAATTGCCAACAGACACTCGGGAGAAGTGTATGGTGTTTCCTGAAACATCTAAAAAACAAAGCAACAGAGCCTAGGGCACTTCCACTTATGGTCCTATAGCTTAGGGAAATTAAAATCAAAAAGACACAGCCACCCCAAAGTTTGGAACGGCTCTGTTTACAAGAACCTCGTTTACAGTACAAGTTCAACATCGCAGAAAGTGAAAAATGGATAAAGAAGTTGTGGTATTTACTTACAAAGCAATATCACTCAGCAATGAAATCTATGTCATCAGGCCCTTAGCAGCACAATGAGTGGATTCAGGTATGATGATTCTAACTGAAATAAGTCACACAGAAAAAGAAACATCATAAGATATCAGTAATACACGGAATGTAAACTTGGCTACACAGGAACTGAATTACAGAACAGAACAGGGTCTCAAATTTAGAAAACCAACTTATGCTTGCTTAAGGGTAAAGGTGAGTTGGGGTGCTGCATAAAACCAGAGATTGAAATGAGCACAGATAAAGTTCCTTAAGCCAAATATGGAATAGACAAGAGCTACTCCTTGCTCAACGAAATGGACTCAACACCGCATATTAAACGCCTAAGAATGTACCTGACTAGTAAGTATCTTAAAACCTATGGATTGCTATGTCTCCGAAAGAGAATCAAGCATGTGTACAGGGGCATAAACGCAGCAGTGATAGGATTGGAGAGGTTCGGTGAGCAAATGAAGACCCTTTGAAGTCATATTGCATGGTACCCATTCCACGGGTCTCAACTCTCCAGGTTTAAGGTATTCTTCCTTCAGCTAAAACATGCATGTGGAACCCAGAGTATGATCAACCATGTGAACGGGAGACGTGTTCAAATATGTCTCAGTTTTCCTCCCCTGGTACTCGGGTGCAACATTCCAGACGCTTTACTAACACTCTCCCCACTTGGAGAGTCAGCGCCTTTAACCTCCTGTTTGGCCCAGTTTGCAATTTCTGCGGAAGATGAACAGGAATAGCGAGAACCAATGAGAGGCTAGCTGGAGGTGTCTGGACGGGCAAATTTAACTCTCATTTCCCACCAGGAAGAGGAAATAACCAAAGGCTCAGCGTGCCGTGCCGGAACCAGATTAGGGCCTGAAGCCATCCTGCGGTGTTGCGGCCAGGTCACAAGAAAGCGAGTTGAAGAAAGGAGCTCAGGGGCACTGTAATTCACAAACCTGCAGAGTTATAAATGACAGCTATCGTCCAAAAATAGACTGAAGTAAGGCTGCCAAGAGGACTTGAAAGCGGGGCAGAATTGCAGGAAACCGATTTCAGGAGGTAGACTGGAATTGCATTGAAAGCATAGGAAAAGAGGCAGAACGTCCACAATGATGCACTTGGCCAAAAAGGGCGTATGCGTTTTTTCCTGAATATATTCAGGAAAAAACGCATACGCCCTTTTTGGCCAACCAAGCAAGCTTGCAAAGGAAATCTGCACTACAATGAAGTCTCACTTCCCCCCGGTCAAAAGGGCCATCTGAAAAAAGTGTAAAATCCAGAAAGGCAGGACAGGCCATGGAGAACTGGGAGCCTTGTTATGCTGATGGGCGGGATGTAAATTGCCAACAGACACTCGGGAGAAGTGTATGGTGTTTCCTGAAACATCTAAAAAACAAAGCAACAGAGCCTAGGGCACTTCCACTTATGGTCCTATAGCTTAGGGAAATTAAAATCAAAAAGACACAGCCACCCCAAAGTTTGGGACGCCTCTGTTTACAAGAACCTCGTTTACAGTACAAGTTCAACATCGCAGAAAGTGAAAAATGGATAAAGAAGTTGTGGTATTTACTTACAAAGCAATATCACTCAGCAATGAAATCTATGTCATCAGGCCCTTAGCAGCACAATGAGTGGATTCAGGTATGATGATTCTAACTGAAATAAGTCACACAGAAAAAGAAACATCATAAGATATCAGTAATACACGGAATGTAAACTTGGCTACACAGGAACTGAATTACAGAACAGAACAGGGTCTCAAATTTAGAAAACCAACTTATGCTTGCTTAAGGGTAAGGTGAGTTGGGGTGCTGCATAAAACCAGAGATTGAAATGAGCACAGATAAAGTTCCTTAAGCCAAATATGGAATAGACAAGAGCTACTCCTTGCTCAACGAAATGGACTCAACACCGCATATTAAACGCCTAAGAATGTACCTGACTAGTAAGTATCTTAAAACCTATGGATTGCTATGTCTCCGAAAGAGAATCAAGCATGTGTACAGGGGCATAAACGCAGCAGTGATAGGATTGGAGAGGTTCGGTGAGCAAATGAAGACCCTTTGAAGTCATATTGCATGGTACCCATTCCACGGGTCTCAACTCTCCAGGTTTAAGGTATTCTTCCTTCAGCTAAAAACATGCATGTGGAACCCAAGTATGATCAACCATGTGAACGGGAGACGTGTTCAAATATGTCTCAGTTTTTCCTCCCCTGGTACTCGGGTGCAACATTCCAGACGCTTTACTAACACTCTCCCCACTTGGAGAGTCAGCGCTTTAACCTCCTGTTTGGCCCAGTTCCAATTTCTGCGGAAGATGAACAGGGAATCAGCGAGAACCAATGAGAGCTAGCTGGAGGGTGTCTGGACGGGCAAATTTAACTCTCATTTCCCACCAGGAAGAGGAAATAACCAAAGGCTCAGCGTGCCGTACCGGAACCAGATTAGGGCCTGAAGCCATCCTGCGGTGTTGCAGCCAGGTCACAAGAAAGCGAGTTGAAGAAAGGAGCTCAGGGGCACTGTAATTCACAAACCTGCAGAGTTATAAATGACAGCTATCGTCCAAAAATAGACTGAAGTAAGGCTGCCAAGAGGACTTGAAAGCGGGGCAGATTGCAGGAAACCGATTTCAGGAGGTAGACTGGAATTGCATTGAAAGCATAGGAAAAGAGGCAGAACGTCCACAATGATGCACATGGCCAAAAAGGGCGTATGCGTTTTTCCTGAATATATTCAGGAAAAAACGCATACGCCCTTTTTGGCCAACCAAGCAAGCTTGCAAAGGAAATCTGCACTACAATGAAGTCTCACTTCCCCACCGGTCAAAAGGGCCATCTGAAAAAAGTGTAAAATCCAGAAAGGCAGGACAGGCCATGGAGAACTGGGAGCCTTGTTATGCTGATGGGCGGGATGTAAATTGCCAACAACCACTCGGGAGAAGTGTATGGTGTTTCTGAAACATCTAAAAAACAAAGCAACAGAGCCTAGGGCACTGCCACTTATGGTCTATAGCTTAGGGAAATTAAAATCAAAAGACACAGCCACCCCAAAGTTTGGGAACGCCTCTGTTTACAAGAACCTCGTTTACAGTACAAGTTCAACATCGCAGAAAGTGAAAAATGGATAAAGAAGTTGTGGTATTTACTTACAAAGCAATATCACTCAGCAATGAAATCTATGTCATCAGGCCCTTAGCATCACAATGAGTGGATTCAGGTATGATGATTCTAACTGAAATAAGTCACACAGAAAAAGAAACATCATAAGATATCAGTATACACGGAATGTAAACTTGGCTACACAGGAACTGAATTACAGAACAGAACAGGGTCTCAAATTTAGAAAACCAACTTATGCTTGCTTAAGGGTAAAGGTGAGTTGGGGTGCTGCATAAAACCAGAGATTGAAATGAGCACAGATAAAGTTCCTTAATCAAATATGGAATAGACAAGAGCACCACTCCTTGCTCAACGAAAATGACTCAACACCGCATATTAAACGCCTAAGAATGTACCTGACTAGTAAGTATCGTAAAACCTATGGATTGCTATGTCTCCAAAAGAGAATCAAGCATGTGTACAGGGGCATAAACGCAGCAGTGATAGGATTGGAGAGGTTCGGTGAGCAAATGAAGAACCTTTGAAGTCATATTGCATGGTACCCATTACACGGGTCTCAACTCTCCAGGTTTAAGGTATTCTTCCTTCAGCTAAAACATGCATGTGGAACCCAAGTATGATCAACCATGTGAACGGGAGACGTGTTCAAATATGTCTCAGTTTTCCTCCCCTGGTACTCGGGTGCAACATTCCAGACGCTTACTAACACTCTCCCCACTTGGAGAGTCAGCGCCTTTAACCTCCTGTTTGGCCCAGTTGCAATTTCTGCGGAAGATGAACAGGAATAAAAAACCGCAATACAGGCCCCTTTTGGCCACCAAGCAAGCTTGCAAAGGAAATCTGCACTACAATGAAGTCTCACTTCCCCCCGGTCAAAAGGGCCATCTGAAAAAAGTGTAAAATCCAGAAAGGCAGGACAGGCCATGGAGAACTGGGAGCCTTGTTATGCTGATGGGCGGGATGTAAATTGCCAACAGACACTCGGGAGAAGTGTATGGTGTTTCCTGAAACATCTAAAAAACAAAGCAACAGAACCTAGGGCACTTCCACTTATGGTCCTATAGCTTAGGGAAATTAAAATCAAAAAGACACAGCCACCCCAAAGTTTGGAACGGCTCTGTTTACAAGAACCTCGTTTACAGTACAAGTTCAACATCGCAGAAAGTGAAAAATGGATAAAGAAGTTGTGGTATTTACTTACAAAGCAATATCACTCAGCAATGAAATCTGTGTCATCAGGCCCTTAGCAGCACAATGAGTGGATTCAGGTATGATGATTCTAACTGAAATAAGTCACACAGAAAAAGAAACATCATAAGATATCAGTAATACACGGAATGTAAACTTGGCTACACAGGAACTGAATTACAGAACAGAACAGGGTCTCAATTTAGAAAACCAACTTATGCTTGCTTAAGGTAAAGGTGAGTTGGGGTGCTGCATAAAACCAGAGATTGAAATGAGCACAGATAAAGTTCCTTAAGCCAAATATGGAATAGACAAGAGCTACTCCTTGCTCAACGAAATGGACTCAACACCGCATATTAAACGCCTAAGAATGTGCTTTCTAGTAAGTATCTTAAAACCTATGGATTGCTATGTCTCCGAAAGAGAATCAAGCATGTGTACAGGGGCATAAAAGCAGCAGTGATAGGATTGGAGAGGTTCGGTGATCAAATGAAGACCCTTTGAAGTCATATTGCATGGTACCCATTCCACGGGTTCTCAACTCTCCAGGTTTAAGGTATTCTTCCTTCAGCTAAAACATGCATGTGGAACCGAGTATGATCAACCATGTGATCGGGAGACGTGTTCAAATATGTCTCAGTTTCCTCCCCTGGTACTCGGGTGCAACATTCCAGACGCTTTACTAACACTCTCCCCACTTGGAGAGTCAGCGCCTTTACCTCCTGTTTGGCCCAGTTTGCAATTTCTGCGGAAGATGAACAGGAATAGCGAGAACCAATGGAGACTAGCTGAGGTGTCTGGACGGGCAAATTTAACTCTCATTTCCCACCAGGAAGATGAATAACCAAAGGCTCAGCGTGCCGTGCCGGAACCAGATTAGGGCCTGAAGCCATCCTGCGGTGTTGCGGCCAGGTCACAAGAAAGCGAGTTGAAGAAAGGAGCTCAGGGGCACTGTAATTCACAAACCTGCAGAGTTATAATGACAGCTATCGTCCAAAAATAGACTGAAGTAAGGCTGCCAAGAGGACTTGAAAGCGGGGCAGAATTGCAGGAAACCGATTTCAGGAGGTAGACTGGAATTGCATTGAAAGCATAGGAAAAGAGGCAGAACGTCCACAATGATGCACTTGGCCAAAAAGGGCGTATGCGTTTTTTCCTGAATATATTCAGGAAAAAACGCATACGCCCTTTTTGGCCAACCAAGCAAGCTTGCAAAGGAAATCTGCACTACAATGAAGTCTCACTTCCCCCCGGTCAAAAGGGCCATCTGAAAAAAGTGTAAAATCCAGAAAGGCAGGACAGGCCATGGAGAACTGGGAGCCTTGTTATGCTGATGGGCGGGATGTAAATTGCCAACAGACACTCGGGAGAAGTGTATGGTGTTTCCTGAAACATCTAAAAAACAAAGCAACAGAACCTAGGGCACTTCCACTTATGGTCTATAGCTTAGGGAAATTAAAATCAAAAAGACACAGCCACCCCAAAGTTTGGAACGGCTCTGTTTACAAGAACCTCGTTTACAGTACAAGTTCAACATCGCAGAAAGTGAAAAATGGAATAAGAAAGTTGTGGTATTACTTACAAAGCAATATCACTCAGCAATGAAATCTATGTCATCAGGCCCTTAGCATCACATGATTGGATTCAGGTATGATGATTCTAACTGAAATAAGTCACACAGAAAAAGAAACATCATAAGATATCAGTAATACACGGAATGTAAACTTGGCTACACAGGAACTGAATTACAGAACAGAACAGGGTCTCAAATTTAGAAAACCAACTTATGCTTGCTTAGGGGGGAAAGGTGAGTTGGGGTGCTGCATAAAACCAGAGATTGAAATGAGCACAGATAAGTTCCTTAAGTCAATATGGAATAGACAAGAGCTACTCCTTGCTCAACGAAATGGACTCAACACCGCAAAATAAACGCCTAGAATGTACCTGACTAGTAAGTATCTTAAAACCTATGGATTGCTATGTCTCCAAAAGAGAATCAAGCATGTGTACAGGGGCATAAACGCAGCAGTGATAGGATTGGAGAGGTTCGGTGAGCAAATGAAGACCCTTTGAAGTCATATTGCATGGTACCCATTCCACGGTTCTCAACTCTCCAGGTTTAAGGTATTCTTCCTTCAGCTAAAACATGCATGTGGAACCCAAGTATGATCAACCATGTGAACGGGAGACGTGTTCAAATATGTCTCAGTTTTCCTCCCCTGGTACTCGGGTGCAACATTCCAGACGCTTTACTAACACTCTCCCCACTTGGAGAGTCAGTCCCTTAACCTCCTGTTTGGCCCAGTTTGCAATTTCTGCGGAAGATGAACAGGAATAGCGAGAACCAATGAGAGGCTAGCTGGAGGTGTCTGGACGGGCAAATTTAACTCTCATTTCCCACCAGGAAGAGGATTAACCAAAGGCTCAGCGTGCCGTGCCGGAACCAGATTAGGGCCTGAAGCCATCCTGCGGTGTTGCGGCCAGGTCACAAGAAAGCGAGTTGAAGAAAGGAGCTCAGGGGCACTGTAATTCACAAACCTGCAGAGTTATAAATGACAGCTATCGTCCAAAAATAGACTGAAGTAAGGCTGCCAAGAGGACTTGAAAGCGGGGCAGAATTGCAGGAAACCGATTTCAGGAGGTAGACTGGAATTGCATTGAAAGCATAGGAAAAGAGGCAGAACGTCCACAATGATGCACTTGGCCAAAAGGGCGTATGCGTTTTTTTCCTGAATATATTCAGGAAAAACGCATACGCCCTTTTTGGCCAACCAAGCAAGCTTGCAAAGGAAATCTGCACTACAATGAAGTCTCACTTCCCCCCGGTCAAAAGGGCCATCTGAAAAAAGTGTAAAATCCAGAAAGGCAGGACAGGCCATGGAGAACTGGGAGCCTTGTTATGCTGATGGGCGGGATGTAAATTGCCAACAACCCCTCGGGAGAAGTGTATGGTGTTTCCTGAAACATCTAAAAAAAAACAACAGAGCCTAGGGCACTTCCACTTATGGTCCTATAGCTTAGGGAATTAAAATCAAAAAGACACAGCCACCCCAAAGTTTGGAACGCCTCTGTTTACAAGAACCTCGTTTACAGTACAAGTTCAACATCGCAGAAAGTGAAAAATGGATAAAGAAGTTGTGGTATTTACTTACAAAGCAATATCACTCAGCAATGAAATCTATGTCATCAGGCCCTTAGCAGCACAATGAGTGGATTCAGGTATGATGATTCTAACTGAAATAAGTCACACAGAAAAAGAAACATCATAAGATATCAGTAATACACGGAATGTAAACTTGGCTACACAGGAACTGAATTACAGAACAGAACAGGGTCTCAAATTTAGAAAACCAACTTATGCTTGCTTAAGGGTAAAGGTGAGTTGGGGTGCTGCATAAAACCAGAGATTGAAATGAGCACAGATAAAGTTCCTTAAGCCAAATATGGAATAGACAAGAGCTACTCCTTGCTCAACGAAATGGACTCAACACCGCATATTAAACGCCTAAGAATGTACCTGACTAGTAAGTATCTTAAAACCTATGGATTGCTATGTCTCCAAAGAGAATCAAGCATGTGTACAGGGGCATAAACGCAGCAGTGATAGGATTGGAGAGGTTCGGTGAGCAAATGAAGACCCTTTGAAGTCATATTGCATGGTACCCATTCCACGGGTCTCAACTCTCCAGGTTTAAGGTATTCTTCCTTCAGCTAAAACATGCATGTGGAACCCAAGTATGATCAACCATGTGAACGGGAGACGTGTTCAAATATGTCTCAGTTTTCCTCCCCTGTACTCGGGTGCAACATTCCAGACGCTTTACTAACACTCTCCCCACTTGGAGAGTCAGCGCCTTTAACCTCCTGTTTGGCCCAGTTTGCAATTTCTGCGGAAGATGAACAGGAAT
>NW_022983311.1:0-55789 GCF_011762595.2 Tursiops truncatus | reverse complement strand
AATCCTAAGCCGTCCCCTGACACGTCCTCTGACACTCCACCTCTGTCTTCCCCCTCCCTCCCTGACCCTCCTACACTCCCCATTCCTAAGATTTCTCTGCCCCATACCTGCCCCAATCCCTCGCCTTCCCCCTGACAGACACTATTCTGACCCTCCACCTCTGTCGTCCCCTCACCTGGCCCTTCCATCGTCCCCGTTCCTGAGCCTAACCTGCCCCAATCCTTCGTCCGTCCCCTGACAGACCGTCCTCTCCCCCTCCACCTCTGTCGTCCCCTCCCTGGCCCCTCCAGCGTCCTCCCCGTTCCCTCACCCTAGCCCACACACTTACCCGAAGCCTTACCCTAAGCCGTCCATTCATCCGAACACGGACGCTAACGACACTGCCCCGTACCGTTTTCTCAGGCTCTCGATACTACTTGCCAAATGCAAAGCGACCGTTTCTCACCACTCTCCTAAGATCCACTTAGGCAGGTATTAGCAGAAGTAGAGTTTGTTTGGGTGCGTGTGTTTGCATGCATGAAAAGTCGCCCGAGAATCCCTTCGTGGGATTCAGATGGACTCCATTGAAGTCTGGTGTCCTGCTCTGGCGGCATCCATTGTGTCCAGGAGCCAAGGTCCCATTGTACCGAACGGCTGCTTCAGTGTGTGAGTGAGTTGGGGCCTGTGGTTCTGTCTCAGCAAAGGATAGTGGGCAGAGAGTCCCTCAGGTGGCTCTAATGTGCTTGAATTCTCCTGTAGGTTACTACTGTGGAGCAATGTATCAAGTCAATGCTTCTTCCTACAGAGCATTCTGGAGCTCTCTTCCTCGACGAGCAGAAAATCAAGAAACCCTTTAGGTTTCGAACCAGATTCTGTGTGCAAAGTGCTCTGGGATCCAGCTAGGACCTACCTGTACATAGAGATTCACGTCTGCACTGCCGCACAGGTAAGGGAAATCGCCTCCTGTTTTCCGGTGAGCCCTCCGGGCATTAGGATCCAGTGTGTCCATTTCTTCTTGAGCTTCAGGTGAAAGTGCACTCGGGTCCAACACCTGTAAGAGAACACGAGGCCCAAAGTGTTCTTTCAGTGTGTTCTTTGCATGTTCGCCAAAGGGCCGCCCCCCCGCCCAAACCTTACGCTAACCCCTCCTTCATCCTAACCCGTACCCGAACCCGTTGTCGTACCCTCAACCGTACCCTACACCATACCCGTCCCCTCATCCTCACCCTTACCTAATCCTTACCGCAACCTGTACCCTAAGACTCATTCATACACTAACACTCACATGTACCCTAAACCAAGCCTGATCCCTAAGCCGTACCCTAACTAGAACCCTTCCCCGAACCATACCCTACTCCTCAGCCGTACACTAACGCTAATCTGTACCCGAAGAAGTCCCCTAAGCCTAACCCGATTCCTAACCCTTCGCCGTGCACTCATCCTCATCTGTATACCACAACGAACCCGTACCCTAAACTCTGCCCATTCCCTAATCCGAACCCATACCCTAATCCCAACCCTTCAAAGCCAAAGAACCTGTTGTCGTACCCTGACCTGTCCCCTAACCCTTACCCTAACTGTATCCTAGTCGTAACCAGTACACTGGCCCATACCCTCATCTGTACCTGAAACCGGACCCATTCCCTAACCGTAACCCTAATCCTAACCCACACACTACACTAAGCCGTAGCCTAAAACGTACCCTAATCCTAACCCATTGGCGTACCCTAAAACTCTACCCTACACCATACCCGTTCCCTAACCCGTACACTACCAGTAACCCGTAGTCTAACAGTACCCTAAACCGAGCCCGATCCCTAACCCTAATCCACATCCTAACCCGTCCCCTAAGCCTAAACCGTCCACTAACACTTACCCGTTCCTAACTCATACCCTAACCGGAATCCGTTTTCGTACCTAAACCATCCTCGTTCCCTAATCTTATACCTAATCCTAACCCTTACCCTAATCCTGATCCATACCCTAACCCGTACCCATTCCTAACCCTCACTCGTACCCTCAATTGAACCCATACACTAACGCTAACCTGGACCTAACACATACACCAACACGAACCTGGTGTCGAACCCTCTACTGTACCGTCACCCAGACCCGTTCCCTAACCCTAACCCGTACCCTAAGCTGTCCCCTCAACCTAACCTGTACCCTAACCCAAGTCCTTACCCTAACCTGCTTCCTCATCCTAACCAATATACTCATCTACTACCCCATCCCTAACAGGTACCCTAGCCCAAATCCCTTGTTGTACCCTAATCCTAACCAGAACCCGAAACCTTACGCTAACCCATAGGCTGACACTAATCTGTACCCTGACACGTACCCTATGCCTGACCTGTTGTCGTACACTAAAGCGTACCCATTCCCTAACCCTTACCCTAAGCGGTACCTAATCCTTACACTGACACTAACCCGTACCCTAACAAGTACTCGAAGCCGAACTCGTTGTCATCCCCTAACCTGGACCCGAAACCTTACCTGTTCCTTAACCCTAAACCTAACCAAAAACTCTGACCCAAAACATACCCTAATCCTAATCTGGACCCTAACACATACCCTAACCTGGACCCTAATCCATAGCCGTTCCCTAACTGTAACCCTAACCCTATCCCTTACCCTGATCCAGAAACTAATCCTAACCTGTACACTAACACTAACCCGTACCCTAACCGTCCCCGTTCCCTAACCCTAAGACTAACACTCTGTCGTCCCCTCACCTGGGCCCTCCACAGTCCCCGTTCCTGAGCCGTCCCCTGACACGTCCTCTAACCCTACCCCTCTGTCGTCCGCTCACCTGGACCCTCCACAGTCCCCGTTCCTGAGCCTTCCCCTGACACGTCCTCTGACCCTACCCCTCTGTCGTCCCTCACCTGGACCCTCCACAGTCCCCGTTCCTACGACTAACACTGTCCCAAACCCTGCCCCAATCCTAAGCCGTCCTCTGACACATACTCTAACCCTACATCTCTGTCCTCCCCTCACCTGGACCCTCAGCAGTCCCTGTTCATAAGACTAACTCTGCCCCAATCCCTGCCCCAATCCTAAGCCGTCCCCTGACACGTCCTCTGACCCTACGACTCTATCGACCCGTAATCTGGACCCTCCACACTCCCCGTTCCTGAGCCTAACCCTGCCCCAATCCTAAGCCGTCCCCTGACACGTCCTCTGACCCTACACCTCTGTCCTCCCCTCACCTGGACCCTATATAGTCCCCGTTCCTAGCCGTCCCCTGACTCGTCCTCTGACCCTACCCCTCTGTCGTCCCCTCACCTGGACCCTCCACACTCCCCGTTCCTGAGCCGTCCCCTGACACGTCCTCTGACCCTACACCTCTGTCCTCCCTCACCTGGACCCTATATAGTCCCCGTTCCTAAGCCGTCCCCTGACTCGTCCTCTGACCCTACACCTCTGTCCTCCCCTCACCTGGACCCTCAAGAGACCCCGTTCCTAAGCCGTCCCCTGACTCGTCCTCTGACCCTACACCTCTGTCGTCCCTCACCCTGGACCCTCCACAGTCCCCGTTCCTAAGCCGTCCCCTGACTCGTACTCCAACCCTACAACTCTGTCGTCCCCTAACCTGGACCTCAACAGTCCCTGTACCTAAGCCCAACCCCAATCCTAAGCCTTCCCCGTCACGTACTCTAACCCTACACTTGTGTCGTCCGCTAACATGGACCCTCCACAGTCCCCGTTCCTAAGCCGTCCCCTGACAGACACTTACTCTAACCCTCCACCTCTGTCGTCTCCTAACCTGGACTCTCCACATTCCCTGTTCCTAAGCGTAACCCTGTCCCAATCCTAACCGTCCCCTGACACGTCCTCTAATCCTACACCTCTGTCGTCCCCTCACCTGGAACCCCAACAGTCCCTGTTCCTAAGCCGTCCCCTGACACGTCCTCTAACCCTCCACCTCTGTCTTCCCCTCACCTGGACCCTCAAAAGTCCCCATTCCTAAGATTAACTCTGCCTCAATCCCTGCCCCAATCCTAAGCCGTCCCCTGACACGTCCTCTAACCCGAAACCTCTGTCGTCACTTAACCTGGACCCTCCCAGTGCCCGTTCCTGAGCCTAACCCTACCCCAATCCTAAGCCGTCCCCTGACACGTCCTCTGACCCTCCACCTCTGTCTTCCCCTCACCTGGACCCTCCACACTCCCCATTCCTAAGATTATCTCTGCCCCAATACCTGCCCCAATCCTCGGCCGTCCCCTGACAGACACGTATTCTGACCCTCCACCTCTGTCGTCCCCTCACCTGGGCCCTCCAGCGTCCCCGTTCCCTAACCCTAACCTGCCGTCCCTGACATCCTCTCCCCTCCTCGGTCGTCCCCTCCTCTCACCTCCCCCTCCGTCCCTCACCTGGCCCCTCCAGCGTCCCCGTTCCCTCACCCTAGCCCACACACTTACCCGAAGCCTTACCCTAAGCCGTCCATTCATCCGAACACGGACGCTAACGACACTGCCCCGTACCGGTTTTCTCAGGCTCTCGATACTACTTGCCAAATGGCAAAGCGACCGTTTCTCACCACTCTCCTAAGATCCACTTAGGCAGGTATTAGCAGAAGTAGAGTTTGTTTGGGTGCGTGTGTTTGCATGCATGAAAAGTCGACCGAGAATCCCTTCGTGGGATTCAGATGGACTCCATTGAAGTCTGGTGTCCTGCTCTGGCGGCATCCATTGTGTCCAGGAGCCAAGGTCCCATTGTACCGAACGGCTGCTTCAGTGTGTGAGTGAGTTGGGGCCTGTGGTTCTGTCTCAGCAAAGGGATAGTGGGCAGAGAGTCCCTCAGGTGGCTCTAATGTGCTTGAATTCTCCTGTAGGTTACTACTGTGGAGCAATGTATCAAGTCAATGCTTCCTTCCTACAGAGCATTCTGGAGCTCTCTTCCTCGACGAGCAGAAAATCAAGAAACCCTTTAGGTTTCGAACCAGATTCTGTGTGCAAAGTGCTCTGGGATCCAGCCTAGGACCTACCTGTACATAGAGATTCACGTCTGCACTGCCGCACAGGTAAGGGAAATCGCCTCCTGTTTTCCGGTGAGCCCTCCGGCATTAGGATCCAGTGTGTCCATTTCTTCTTGAGCTTCAGGTGAAAGTGCACTCGGGTCCAACACCTGTAAGAGAACACGAGGCCCAAAGTGTTCTTTCAGTGTGTTCTTTGCATGTTCGCCAAAGGGCCGCCCCCCCCGCCCAAACCTTACGCTAACCCCTCCTCTCATCCTAACCCGTACCCGCACCCGTTGTCGTACCCTCAACCGTACCCTACACCATACCCGTCCCTCATCCTCACCCTTACCCTAATCCTTACCGCAACCTGTACCCTAAGACTCATTCATACACTAACACTCACATGTACCCTAAACCAAGCCTGATCCCTAAGCCGTACCCTAACTAGAACCCTTCCCCGAACCATACCCTACTCCTCAGCCGTACACTAACGCTAATCTGTACCCGAAGAAGTCCCCTAAGCCTAACCCGATTCCTAACCCTTGCCCGTGCACTCATCCTCATCTGTATACCACAACGAACCCGTACCCTAAACTCTGCCCATTCCCTAATCCGAACCCATACCCTAATCCCAACCCTTCAAAGCCAAAGAACCTGTTGTCGTACCCTGACCTGTCCCCTAACCCTTACCCTAACTGGTATCCTAGTCGTAACCAGTACACTGGCCCATACCCTCATCTGTACCTGAAACCGGACCCATTCCCTAACCGTAACCCTAATCCTAACCCACACACTAACACTAAGCCGTAGCCTAAAACGTACCCTAATCCTAACCCATTGGCGTACCCTAAACTCTACCCTACACCATACCCGTTCCCTAACCCGTACACTACCAGTAACCCGTAGTCTAACAGTACCCTAAACCGAGCCCGATCCCTAACCCTAATCCACATCCTAACCCGTCCCCTAAGCCTAAACCGTCCACTAACACTTACCCGTCCCCTAACTCATACCCTAACCGGAATCCGTTTTCGTACCCTAAACCATCCTCGTTCCCTAATCTTATACCTAATCCTAACCCTTACCCTAATCCTGATCCATACCCTAACCCGTACCCATTCCCTAACCCTCACTCGTACCCTCAATTGAACCCATACACTAACGCTAACCTGGACCTAACACATACACCAACACGAACCTGGTGTCGAACCCTCTACTGTACCGTCACCCAGACCCGTTCCCTAACCCTAACCCGTACCCTAAGCTGTCCCCTCAACCTAACCTGTACCCTAACCCAAGTCCTTACCCTAACCTGCTTCCTCATCCTAACCAATATACTCATACTACCCCATCCCCTAACAGGTACCCTAGCCCAAATCCCTTGTTGTACCCTAATCCTAACCAGAACCCGAAACCTTACGCTAACCCATAGGCTGACACTAATCTGTACCCTGACACGTACCCTATGCCTGACCTGTTGTCGTACACTAAAGCGTACCCATTCCCTAACCCTTACCCTAAGCGGTACCCTAATCCTTACACTGACACTAACCCGTACCCTAACAAGTACTCGAAGCCGAACTCGTTGTCATCCCCTAACCTGGACCCGAAACCTTACCTGTTCCTTAACCCTAAACCTAACCAAAAACTCTGACCCAAAACATACCCTAATCCTAATCTGGACCCTAACACATACCCTAACCTGGACCCTAATCCATAGCCGTCCCTAACTGTAACCCTAACCCTATCCCTTACCCTGATCCAGAAACTAATCCTAACCTGTACACTAACACTAACCCGTACCCTAAACCGTCCCCGTTCCCTAACCCTAAGACTAACACTCTGTCGTCCCCTCACCTGGGCCCTCCACAGTCCCCGTTCCTGAGCCGTCCCCTGACACGTCCTCTAACCCTACCCCTCTGTCGTCCCCTCACCTGGACCCTCCACAGTCCCCGTTCCTGAGCCTTCCCCTGACACGTCCTCTGACCCTACCCCTCTGTCGTCCCCTCACCTGGACCCTCCACAGTCCCCGTTCCTACGACTAACACTGTCCCAAACCCTGCCCCAATCCTAAGCCGTCCTCTGACACATACTCTAACCCTACATCTCTGTCCTCCCCTCACCTGGACCCTCAGCAGTCCCTGTTCATAAGACTAACTCTGCCCCAATCCCTGCCCCAATCCTAAGCCGTCCCCTGACACGTCCTCTGACCCTACGACTCTATCGACCCGTAATCTGGACCCTCCACACTCCCCGTTCCTGAGCCTAACCCTGCCCCAATCCTAAGCCGTCCCCTGACACGTCCTCTGACCCTACACCTCTGTCCTCCCCTCACCTGGACCCTATATAGTCCCCGTTCCTAAGCCGTCCCCTGACTCGTCCTCTGACCCTACCCCTCTGTCGTCCCCTCACCTGGACCCTCCACACTCCCCGTTCCTGAGCCGTCCCCTGACACGTCCTCTGACCCTACACCTCTGTCCTCCCCTCACCTGGACCCTATATAGTCCCCGTTCCTAAGCCGTCCCCTGACTCGTCCTCTGACCCTACACCTCTGTCCTCCCCTCACCTGGACCCTCAAGAGACCCCGTTCCTAAGCCGTCCCTGACTCGTCCTCTGACCCTACACCTCTGTCGTCCCCTCACCCTGGACCCTCCACAGTCCCCGTTCCTAAGCCGTCCCCTGACTCGTACTCCAACCCTACAACTCTGTCGTCCCCTAACCTGGACCTCAACAGTCCCTGTACCTAAGCCCAACCCCAATCCTAAGCCTTCCCCGTCACGTACTCTAACCCTACACTTGTGTCGTCCGCTAACATGGACCCTCCACAGTCCCCGTTCCTAAGCCGTCCCCTGACAGACACTTACTCTAACCCTCCACCTCTGTCGTCTCCTAACCTGGACTCTCCACATTCCCTGTTCCTAAGCGTAACCCTGTCCCAATCCTAACCGTCCCCTGACACGTCCTCTAATCCTACACCTCTGTCGTCCCTCACCTGGAACCCCAACAGTCCCTGTTCCTAAGCCGTCCCCTGACACGTCCTCTAACCCTCCACCTCTGTCTTCCCCTCACCTGGACCCTCAAAAGTCCCCATTCCTAAGATTAACTCTGCCTCAATCCCTGCCCCAATCCTAAGCCGTCCCCTGACACGTCCTCTAACCCGAAACCTCTGTCGTCACTTAACCTGGACCCTCCACAGTGCCCGTTCCTGAGCCTAACCCTACCCCAATCCTAAGCCGTCCCCTGACACGTCCTCTGACCCTCCACCTCTGTCTTCCCCTCACCTGGACCCTCCACACTCCCCATTCCTAAGATTATCTCTGCCCCAATACCTGCCCAATCCTCGGCCGTCCCCTGACAGACACGTATTCTGACCCTCCACCTCTGTCGTCCCCTCACCTGGGCCCTCCAGCGTCCCCGTTCCTGAGCCTAACCCTGCCCAATCCTCGGCCGTCCCCTGACAGACACGTCCTCTCCCCCTCCACCTCTGTCGTCCCCTCACCTGGCCCCTCAAGAGACCCCGTTCCTCACCCTAGCCCACACACTTACCCGAAGCCTTACCCTAAGCCGTCCATTCATCCGAACACGGACGCTAACGACACTGCCCCGTACCGTTTTCTCAGGCTCTCGATACTACTTGCCAAATGGCAAAGCGACCGTTTCCACCACTCTCCTAAGATCCACTAGGCAGTATTAGCAGAAGTAGAGTTTGTTTGGGTGCGTGTGTTTGCATGCATGAAAAGTCGACCGAGAATCCCTTCGTGGGATTCAGATGGACTCCATTGAAGTCTGGTGTCCTGCTCTGGCGGCATCCATTGTGTCCAGGAGCCAAGGTCCCATTGTACCGAACGGCTGCTTCAGTGTGTGAGTGAGTTGGGGCCTGTGGTTCTGTCTCAGCAAAGGGATAGTGGGCAGAGAGTCCCTCAGGTGGCTCTAATGTGCTTGAATTCTCCTGTAGGTTACTACTGTGGAGCAATGTATCAAGTCAATGCTTCCTTCCTACAGAGCATTCTGGAGCTCTCTTCCTCGACGAGCAGAAAATCAAGAAACCCTTTAGGTTTCGAACCAGATTCTGTGTGCAAAGTGCTCTGGGATCCAGCCTAGGACCTACCTGTACATAGAGATTCACGTCTGCACTGCCGCACAGGTAAGGGAAATCGCCTCCTGTTTTCCGGTGAGCCTCCGGGCATTAGGATCCAGTGTGTCCATTTCTTCTTGAGCTTCAGGTGAAAGTGCACTCGGGTCCAACACCTGTAAGAGAACACGAGGCCCAAAGTGTTCTTTCAGTGTGTTCTTTGCATGTTCGCCAAAGGGCCGCCCCCCCGCCCAAACCTTACGCTAACCCTCCTCTCATCCTAACCCGTACCGAACCCGTTGTCGTACCCTCAACCGTACCTACACCATACCCGTCCCCTCATCCTCACCCTTACCCTAATCCTTACCAGCAACCACCAAAAATACTAACACGTACCCTAAAACCCACAGACCCAAACACAACACACTCACCCAAACCAAACCGACCACCCCAGCCCTACCCAACTAAGAACCCTAGAACCAACCCAGACCCACACCCACCACCGACACCCACAACCCTATCCTATCTGTACACCACAACAAAGTACCCTAAGCTCATTCATACACGAACACTCCATGTACCTAAACCAGCCTGATCCCTAAGCCGTACCCTAACTACCCTCACATACCCTACTCCTCACCGTACCTAACGCTAATCTGTAACCCGAAGAAGTCCCCTAAGCCAACCGATTCCTAACCCTTGCCCGTGCACTCATCCTCTCGTATACCACACGACCGTACCCTAAACTCTGCCCATATCCCTAATCCGAACCATACCCTATCCAACCCTTCAAAGAAACCTGTTGTCGTACCCTGACCTGTCCCTAACCCTTACCCTAACTGGTATCCTAGTCGTAACCAGTACACTGGCCCATACCCTCATCTGTACCTGAAACCGGACCCATTCCCTAACCGTAACCCTAATCCTAACCCACACACTAACACTAAGCCGTAGCCTAAAACGTACCCTAATCCTAACCCATTGGCGTACCCTAAACTCTACCCTACACCATACCCGTTCCCTAACCCGTACACTACCAGTAACCGTAGTCTAACAGTACCCTAAACCGAGCCCGATCCCTAACCCTAATCCACATCCTAACCCGTCCCTAAGCCTAAACCGTCCACTAACACTTACCCGTCCCTAACTCATACCCTAACCGGAATCCGTTTTCGTACCCTAAACCATCCTCGTTCCCTAATCTTATACCTAATCCTAACCCTTACCCTAATCCTGATCCATACCCTAACCCGTACCCATTCCCTAACCCTCACTCGTACCCTCAATTGAACCCATACACTAACGCTAACCTGGACCTAACACATACACCAACACGAACCTGGTGTCGAACCCTCTACTGTACCGTCACCCAGACCCGTTCCCTAACCCTAACCCGTACCCTAAGCTGTCCCCTCAACCTAACCTGTACCCTAACCCAAGTCCTTACCCTAACCTGCTTCCTCATCCTAACCAATATACTCATACTACCCATCCCCTAACAGGTACCCTAGCCCAAATCCCTTGTTGTACCCTAATCCTAACCAGAACCCGAAACCTTACGCTAACCCATAGGCTGACACTAATCTGTACCCTGACACGTACCCTATGCCTGACCTGTTGTCGTACACTAAAGCGTACCCATTCCCTAACCC
Source organism: Tursiops truncatus (assembly GCF_011762595.2). NCBI lineage: Eukaryota > Metazoa > Chordata > Mammalia > Artiodactyla > Delphinidae > Tursiops > Tursiops truncatus. Next base: position 45,123 of record NW_022983311.1, on the reverse strand, counting down.
TTACCCTAAGCGGTACCCTAATCCTTACACTGACACTAACCCGTACCCTAACAAGTACTCGAAGCCGAACTCGTTGTCATCCCCTAACCTGGACCCGAAACCTTACCTGTTCCTTAACCCTAAACCTAACCAAAAACTCTGACCCAAAACATACCCTAATCCTAATCTGGACCCTAACACATACCCTAACCTGGACCCTAATCCATAGCCGTTCCCTAACTGTAACCCTAACCCTATCCCTTACCCTGATCCAGAAACTAATCCTAACCTGTACACTAACACTAACCCGTACCCTAAACCGTCCCCGTTCCCTAACCCTAAGACTAACACTCTGTCGTCCCCTCACCTGGGCCCTCCACAGTCCCCGTTCCTGAGCCGTCCCCTGACACGTCCCTCTAACCCTACCCCTCTGTCGTCCGCTCACCTGGACCCTCCACAGTCCCCGTTCCTGAGCCTTCCCCTGACACGTCCTCTGACCCTACCCCTCTGTCGTCCCCTCACCTGGACCCTCCACAGTCCCCGTTCCTACGACTAACACTGTCCCAAACCCTGCCCCAATCCTAAGCCGTCCTCTGACACATACTCTAACCCTACATCTCTGTCCTCCCCTCACCTGGACCCTCAGCAGTCCCTGTTCATAAGACTAACTCTGCCCCAATCCCTGCCCCAATCCTAAGCCGTCCCCTGACACGTCCTCTGACCCTACGACTCTATCGACCCCGTAATCTGGGACCCTCCACACTCCCCGTTCCTGAGCCTAACCCTGCCCCAATCCTAAGCCGTCCCCTGACACGTCCTCTGACCCTACCCCTCTGTCGTCCCCTCACCTGGACCCTCCACACTCCCCGTTCCTGAGCCGTCCCTGACACGTCCTCTGACCCTACACCTCTGTCTCCCCTCACCTGGACCCTATATAGTCCCCGTTCCTAAGCGCGTCCCTGACTCGTCCTCTGACCCTACAACCTCTGTCCTCCCCTCACCTGGACCCTCAAGAGACCCCGTCCTAAGCCGTCCCCTGACTCGTCCTCTGAACCCTACACACTCTGTCGTCCCCTCACCCTGGACCCTCCACAGTCCCCCGTTCCTAAGCCGTCCCCTGACTCGTACTCCACCCTACAAACTCTGTCGTCCCCTACCTGGACCTCAACAGTCCCCTGTACCTAAGCCCAACCCCCAATCCTAAGCCTTCCCCGTCACGTACTCTAACCCTACACTTGTGTCGTCCGCTAACATGGACCTCCATCCAGTCCCCGTTCCTAAGCCGTCCCTGACAAGACAACTTACTCTAACCCTCCACCTCTGTCGTCTCCTAACCTGGACTTCTCCACATTCCCTGTTCCTAAGCGTAACCTGTCCCAATCCTAACCGTCCCCTGACACGTCCTCTAATCCTACACCTCTGTCGTCCCCTCACCTGGAACCCCAACAGTCCCTGTTCCTAAGCCGTCCCCTGACACGTCCTCTAACCCTCCACCTCTGTCTTCCCCTCACCTGGACCCTCAAAAGTCCCCATTCCTAAGATTAACTCTGCCTCATCCCTGCCCCAATCCTAAGCCGGCCCCTTGACACGTCCTCTGACCCTCCACCTCTGTCTTCCCCTCACCTGGACCCTCCACACTCCCCATTCCTAAGATTATCTCTGCCCCAATACCTGCCCCAATCCTCGGCCGTCCCCTGACAGACACGTATTCTGACCCTCCACCTCTGTCGTCCCCTCACCTGGGCCCTCCAGCGTCCCCGTTCCTGAGCCTAACCCTGCCCCAATCCTCGGCCGTCCCCTGACAGACACGTCCTCTCCCCCTCCACCTCTGTCGTCCCCCTCACCTGGCCCCTCAGCGTCCCCGTTCCCTCACCCTAGCCCACACACTTACCCGAAGCCTTACCCTAAGCCGTCCATTCATCCGAACACGGACGCTAACGACACTGCCCCGTACCGGTTTTTCTCAGGCTCTCGATACTACTTGCCAAATGGCAAAGCGACCGTTTCTCACCACTCTCCTAAGATCCACTTAGGCAGGTATTAGCAGAAGTAGAGTTGTTTGGGTGCGTGTGTTTGCATGCATGAAAAGTCGACCGAGGAATCCCTTCGTGGGATTCAGATGGACTCCATTGAAGTCTGGTGTCCTGCTCTGGCGGCATCCATTGTGTCCAGGAGCCAAGGTCCCATTGTACCGAACGGCTGCTTCAGTGTGTGAGTGAGTTGGGGCCTGTGGTTCTGTCTCAGCAAAGGGATAGTGGGCAGAGAGTCCCTCAGGTGGCTCTAATGTGCTTGAATTCTCCTGTAGGGTTACTACTGTGGAGCAATGTATCAAGTCAATGCTTCCTTCCTACAGAGCATTCTGGAGCTCTCTTCCTCGACGAGCAGAAAATCAAGAAACCCTTTAGGTTTCGAACCAGATTCTGTGTGCAAAGTGCTCTGGGATCCAGCCTAGGACCTACCTGTACATAGAGATTCACGTCTGCACTGCCGCACAGGTAAGGGAAATCGCCTCCTGTTTTCCGGTGAGCCCTCCGGGCATTAGGATCCAGTGTGTCCATTTCTTCTTGAGCTTCAGGTGAAAGTGCACTCGGGTCCAACACCTGTAAGAGAACACGAGGCCCAAAGTGTTCTTTCAGTGTGTTCTTTGCATGTTCGCCAAAGGGCCGCCCCCCCGCCCAAACCTTACGCTAACCCCTCCTCTCATCCTAACCCGTACCCGAACCCGTTGTCGTACCCTCAACCGTACCCTACACCATACCCGTCCCCTCATCCTCACCCTTACCCTAATCCTTACCGCAACCTGTACCCTAAGACTCATTCATACACTAACACTCACATGTACCCTAAACCAAGCCTGATCCCTAAGCCGTACCCTAACTAGAAACCCTTCCCCGAACCATACCCTACTCCTCAGCCGTACACTAACGCTAATCTGTACCCGAAGAAGTCCCCTAAGCCTAACCCGATTCCTAACCCTTGCCCGTGCACTCATCCTCATCTGTATACCACAACGAACCCGTACCCTAAACTCTGCCCATTCCCTAATCCGAACCCATACCCTAATCCCAACCCTTCAAAGCCAAAGAACCTGTTGTCGTACCCTGACCTGTCCCCTAACCCTTACCCTAACTGGTATCCTAGTCGTAACCAGTACACTGGCCCATACCCTCATCTGTACCTGAAACCGGACCCATTCCCTAACCGTAACCCTAATCCTAACCCACACACTAACACTAAGCCGTAGCCTAAAACGTACCCTAATCCTAACCCATTGGCGTACCCTAAACTCTACCCTACACCATACCCGTTCCCTAACCCGTACACTACCAGTAACCCGTAGTCTAACAGTACCCTAAACCGAGCCCGATCCCTAACCCTAATCCACATCCTAACCCGTCCCCTAAGCCTAAACCGTCCACTAACACTTACCCGTCCCCTAACTCATACCCTAACCGGAATCCGTTTTCGTACCCTAAACCATCCTCGTTCCCTAATCTTATACCTAATCCTAACCCTTACCCTAATCCTGATCCATACCCTAACCCGTACCCATTCCCTAACCCTCACTCGTACCCTCAATTGAACCCATACACTAACGCTAACCTGGACCTAACACATACACCAACACGAACCTGGTGTCGAACCCTCTACTGTACCGTCACCCAGACCCGTTCCCTAACCCTAACCCGTACCCTAAAGCTGTCCCCTCAACCTAACCTGTACCCTAACCCAAGTCCTTACCCTAACCTGCTTCCTCATCCTAACCAATATACTCATACTACCCCATCCCCTAACAGGTACCCTAGCCCAAATCCCTTGTTGTACCCTAATCCTAACCAGAACCCGAAACCTTACGCTAACCCATAGGCTGACACTAATCTGTACCCTGACACGTACCCTATGCCTGACCTGTTGTCGTACACTAAAGCGTACCCATTCCCTAACCCTTACCCTAAGCGGTACCCTAATCCTTACACTGACACTAACCCGTACCCTAACAAGTACTCGAAGCCGAACTCGTTGTCATCCCCTAACCTGGACCCGAAACCTTACCTGTTCCTTAACCCTAAACCTAACCAAAAACTCTGACCCAAAACATACCCTAATCCTAATCTGGACCCTAACACATACCCTAACCTGGACCCTAATCCATAGCCGTTCCCTAACTGTAACCCTAACCCTATCCCTTACCCTGAATCCAGAACTAATCCTAACCTGTACACTAACACTAACCCGTACCCTAAACCGTCCCCGTTCCCTAACCCTAAGACTAACACTCTGTCGTCCCCTCACCTGGCCCTCCACAGTCCCCGTTCCTGAGCCGTCCCCTGACACGTCCTCTACCCTACCCCTCTGTCGTCCGCTCACCTGGACCCTCCACAGTCCCCGTTCTGAGCCTTCCCCTGACACGTCCTCTGGACCCTACCCTCTGTCGTCCCCTCACCTGGACCCTCCACAGTCCCCGTTCCTACGACTAACACTTGTCCCAAACCCTGCCCCAATCCTAAGCCGTCCTCTGACACATACTCTAACCCTACATCTCTGTCCTCCCCTAACCTGGACCCTCAGCAGTCCCTGTTCATAAGACTAACTCTGCCCCAATCCCTGCCCAATCCTAAGCCGTCCCCTGACACGTCCTCTGACCCTACGACTCTATCGACCCGTAATCTGGACCCTCCACACTCCCCGTTCCTGAGGCCTAACCCTGCCCCAATCCTAAGCCGTCCCCTGACACGTCCTCTGACCCTACACCTCTGTCCTCCCCTCACCTGGACCTCCATATAGTCCCCGTTCCTGAGCCGTCCCCTGACTCGTCCTCTGACCCTACCCCTCTGTCGTCCCCTCACCTGGACCCTCCACACGTCCCCGTTCCTGAGCCGTCCCCTGACACGTCCTCTGACCCTACACCTCTGTCCTCCCCTCACCTGGGACCCTATATAGTCCCCGTTCCTAAGCCGTCCCCTGACTCGTCCTCTGAACCTACACCTCTGTCCTCCCCTCACCTGACCCTCAAGAGACCCCGTTCCTAAGCCGTCCCCTGACTCGTCCTCTGACCCTACACCTCTGTCGTCCCCTCACCCTGGACCCTCCACAGTCCCCGTTCCTAAGCCGTCCCCTGACTCGTACTCCAACCCTACAACTCTGTCGTCCCCTAACCTGGACCTCAACAGTCCCTGTACCTAAGCCCAACCCCAATCCTAAGCCTTCCCCGTCACGTACTCTAACCCTACACTTGTGTCGTCCGCTAACATGGACCCTCCACAGTCCCCGTTCCTAAGCCGTCCCCTGACAGACACTTACTCTAACCCTCCACCTCTGTCGTCTCCTAACCTGGACTCTCCACATTCCCTGTTCCTAAGCGTAACCCTGTCCCAATCCTAACCGTCCCCTGACACGTCCTCTAATCCTACACCTCTGTCGTCCCCTCACCTGGACCCCCAACAGTCCCTGTTCCTAAGCCGTCCCCTGACACGTCCTCTAACCCTCCACCTCTGTCTTCCCCTCACCTGGACCCTCAAAAGTCCCCATTCCTAAGATTAACTCTGCCTCAATCCCTGCCCCAATCCTAAGCCGTCCCCTGACACGTCCTCTAACCCGAAACCTCTGTCGTCACTTAACCTGGACCCTCCACAGTGCCCGTTCCTGAGCCTAACCCTACCCCAATCCTAAGCCGTCCCCTGACACGTCCTCTGACCCTCCACCTCTGTCTTCCCCTCACCTGGACCCTCCACACTCCCCATTCCTAAGATTATCTCTGCCCCAATACCTGCCCCAATCCTCGGCCGTCCCCTGACAGACACGTATTCTGACCCTCCACCTCTGTCGTCCCCTCACCTGGGCCCTCCAGCGTCCCCGTTCCTGAGCCTAACCCTTCCCCAATCCTCGGCCGTCCCCTGACAGACACGTCCTCTCCCCCTCCACCTCTGTCGTCCCCTCACCTGGCCCCTCCAGCGTCCCCGTTCCCTCACCCTAGCCCACACACTTACCCGAAGCCTTACCCTAAGCCGTCCATTCATCCGAACACGGACGCTAACGACACTGCCCCGTACCGGTTTTCTCAGGCTCTCGATACTACTTGCCAAATGGCAAAGCGACCGTTTCTCACCACTCTCCTAAGATCCACTTAGGCAGGTATTAGCAGAAGTAGAGTTTGTTTGGGTGCGTGTGTTTGCATGCATGAAAAGTCGACCGAGAATCCCTTCGTGGGATTCAGATGGACTCCATTGAAGTCTGGTGTCCTGCTCTGGCGGCATCCATTGTGTCCAGGAGCCAAGGTCCCATTGTACCGAACGGCTGCTTCAGTGTGTGAGTGAGTTGGGGCCTGTGGTTCTGTCTCAGCAAAGGGATAGTGGGCAGAGAGTCCCTCAGGTGGCTCTAATGTGCTTGAATTCTCCTGTAGGTTACTACTGTGGAGCAATGTATCAAGTCAATGCTTCCTTCCTACAGAGCATTCTGGAGCTCTCTTCCTCGACGAGCAGAAAATCAAGAAACCCTTTAGGTTTCGAACCAGATTCTGTGTGCAAAGTGCTCTGGGATCCAGCCTAGGACCTACCTGTACATAGAGATTCACGTCTGCACTGCCGCACAGGTAAGGGAAATCGCCTCCTGTTTTCCGGTGAGCCCTCCGGGCATTAGGATCCAGTGTGTCCATTTCTTCTTGAGCTTCAGGTGAAAGTGCACTCGGGTCCAACACCTGTAAGAGAACACGAGGCCCAAAGTGTTCTTTCAGTGTGTTCTTTGCATGTTCGCCAAAGGGCCGCCCCCCCGCCCAAACCTTACGCTAACCCCTCCTCTCATCCTAACCCGTACCCGAACCCGTTGTCGTACCCTCAACCGTACCCTACACCATACCCGTCCCCTCATCCTCACCCTTACCCTAATCCTTACCGCAACCTGTACCCTAAGACTCATTCATACACTAACACTCACATGTACCCTAAACCAAGCCTGATCCCTAAGCCGTACCCTAACTAGAACCCTTCCCCGAACCATACCCTACTCCTCAGCCGTACACTAACGCTAATCTGTACCCGAAGAAGTCCCCTAAGCCTAACCCGATTCCTAACCCTTGCCCGTGCACTCATCCTCATCTGTATACCACAACGAACCCGTACCCTAAACTCTGCCCATTCCCTAATCCGAACCCATACCCTAATCCCAACCCTTCAAAGCCAAAGAACCTGTTGTCGTACCCTGACCTGTCCCCTAACCCTTACCCTAACTGGTATCCTAGTCGTAACCAGTACACTGGCCCATACCCTCATCTGTACCTGAAACCGGACCCATTCCCTAACCGTAACCCTAATCCTAACCCACACACTAACACTAAGCCGTAGCCTAAAACGTACCCTAATCCTAACCCATTGGCGTACCCTAAACTCTACCCTACACCATACCCGTTCCCTAACCCGTACACTACCAGTAACCCGTAGTCTAACAGTACCCTAAACCGAGCCCGATCCCTAACCCTAATCCACATCCTAACCCGTCCCCTAAGCCTAAACCGTCCACTAACACTTACCCGTCCCCTAACTCATACCCTAACCGGAATCCGTTTTCGTACCCTAAACCATCCTCGTTCCCTAATCTTATACCTAATCCTAACCCTTACCCTAATCCTGATCCATACCCTAACCCGTACCCATTCCCTAACCCTCACTCGTACCCTCAATTGAACCCATACACTAACGCTAACCTGGACCTAACACATACACCAACACGAACCTGGTGTCGAACCCTCTACTGTACCGTCACCCAGACCCGTTCCCTAACCCTAACCCGTACCCTAAGCTGTCCCCTCAACCTAACCTGTACCCTAACCCAAGTCCTTACCCTAACCTGCTTCCTCATCCTAACCAATATACTCATACTACCCATCCCCTAACAGGTACCCTAGCCCAAATCCCTTGTTGTACCCTAATCCTAACCAGAACCCGAAACCTTACGCTAACCCATAGGCTGACACTAATCTGTACCCTGACACGTACCCTATGCCTGACCTGTTGTCGTACACTAAAGCGTACCCATTCCCTAACCCTTACCCTAAGCGGTACCCTAATCCTTACACTGACACTAACCCGTACCCTAACAAGTACTCGAAGCCGAACTCGTTGTCATCCCCTAACCTGGACCCGAAACCTTACCTGTTCCTTAACCCTAAACCTAACCAAAAACTCTGACCCAAAACATACCCTAATCCTAATCTGGACCCTAACACATACCCTAACCTGGACCCTAATCCATAGCCGTTCCCTAACTGTAACCCTAACCCTATCCCTTACCCTGATCCAGAAACTAATCCTAACCTGTACACTAACACTAACCCGTACCCTAAACCGTCCCCGTTCCCTAACCCTAAGACTAACACTCTGTCGTCCCCTCACCTGGGCCCTCCACAGTCCCCGTTCCTGAGCCGTCCCCTGACACGTCCTCTAACCCTACCCCTCTGTCGTCCGCTCACCTGGACCCTCCACAGTCCCCGTTCCTGAGCCTTCCCCTGACACGTCCTCTGACCCTACCCCTCTGTCGTCCCCTCACCTGGACCCTCCACAGTCCCCGTTCCTACGACTAACACTGTCCCAAACCCTGCCCCAATCCTAAGCCGTCCTCTGACACATACTCTAACCCTACATCTCTGTCCTCCCCTCACCTGGACCCTCAGCAGTCCCTGTTCATAAGACTAACTCTGCCCCAATCCCTGCCCCAATCCTAAGCCGTCCCCTGACACGTCCTCTGACCCTACGACTCTATCGACCCGTAATCTGGACCCTCCACACTCCCCGTTCCTGAGCCTAACCCTGCCCCAATCCTAAGCCGTCCCCTGACACGTCCTCTGACCCTACACCTCTGTCCTCCCCTCACCTGGACCCTATATAGTCCCCGTTCCTAAGCCGTCCCCTGACTCGTCCTCTGACCCTACCCCTCTGTCCTCCCCTCACCTGGACCCTATATAGTCCCCGTTCCTGAGCCGTCCCCTGACTCGTCCTCTGACCCTACCCCTCTGTCCTCCCCTCACCTGGACCCTCCACACTCCCCGTTCCTGAGCCGTCCCCTGACACGTCCTCTGACCCTACCCCTCTGTCGTCCCCTCACCTGGACCCTCCACAGTCCCCGTTCCTACGACTAACACTGTCCCAAACCCTGCCCCAATCCTAAGCCGTCCTCTGACACATACTCTACCCTACATCTCTGTCCTCCCCTCACCTGGACCCTCAGCAGTCCCTGTTCATAAGACTAACTCTGCCCCAATCCCTGCCCCAATCCTAAGCCGTCCCCTGACACGTCCTCTGACCCTACGACTCTATCGACCCGTAATCTGGACCCTCCACACTCCCCGTTCCTGAGCCTAACCCTGCCCCAATCCTAAGCCGTCCCCTGACACGTCCTCTGACCCTACACCTCTGTCCCTCCCTCACCTGGACCCTATATAGTCCCCGTTCCTAAGCCGTCCCCTGACTCGTCCTCTGACCCTACCCCTCTGTCGTCCCCTCACCTGGACCCTCCACACTCCCCGTTCCTAAGCCGTCCCCTGACACGTCCTCTGACCCTACACCTCTGTCCTCCCCTCACCTGGACCCTATATAGTCCCCGTTCCTAAGCCGTCCCCTGACTCGTCCTCTGACCCTACACCTCTGTCCTCCCCTCACCTGGACCCTCAAGAGACCCCGTTCCTAAGCCGTCCCTGACTCGTCCTCTGACCCTACACCTCTGTCGTCCCCTCACCCTGGACCCTCCACAGTCCCCGTTCCTAAGCCGTCCCCTGACTCGTACTCCAACCCTACAACTCTGTCGTCCCCTAACCTGGACCTCAACAGTCCCTGTACCTAAGCCCAACCCCAATCCTAAGCCTTCCCCGTCACGTACTCTAACCCTACACTTGTGTCGTCCGCTAACATGGACCCTCCACAGTCCCCGTTCCTAAGCCGTCCCCTGACAGACACTTACTCTAACCCTCCACCTCTGTCGTCTCCTAACCTGGACTCTCCACATTCCCTGTTCCTAAGCGTAACCCTGTCCCAATCCTAACCGTCCCCTGACACGTCCTCTAATCCTACACCTCTGTCGTCCCCTCACCTGGAACCCCAACAGTCCCTGTTCCTAAGCCGTCCCCTGACACGTCCTCTAACCCTCCACCTCTGTCTTCCCCTCACCTGGACCCTCAAAAGTCCCCATTCCTAAGATTAACTCTGCCTCAATCCCTGCCCCAATCCTAAGCCGTCCCCTGACACGTCCTCTAACCCGAAACCTCTGTCGTCACTTAACCTGGACCCTCCACAGTGCCCGTTCCTGAGCCTAACCCTACCCCAATCCTAAGCCGTCCCCTGACACGTCCTCTGACCCTCCACCTCTGTCTTCCCCTCACCTGGACCCTCCACACTCCCCATTCCTAAGATTATCTCTGCCCCAATACCTGCCCCAATCCTCGGCCGTCCCCTGACAGACACGTATTCTGACCCTCCACCTCTGTCGTCCCCTCACCTGGGCCCTCCAGCGTCCCCGTTCCTGAGCCTAACCCTGCCCCAATCCTCGGCCGTCCCCTGACAGACACGTCCTCTCCCCCTCCACCTCTGTCGTCCCCTCACCTGGCCCCTCCAGCGTCCCCGTTCCCTCACCCTAGCCCACACACTTACCCGAAGCCTTACCCTAAGCCGTCCATTCATCCGAACACGGACGCTAACGACACTGCCCCGTACCGGTTTTCTCAGGCTCTCGATACTACTTGCCAAATGGCAAAGCGACCGTTTCTCACCACTCTCCTAAGATCCACTTAGGCAGGTATTAGCAGAAGTAGAGTTTGTTTGGGTGCGTGTGTTTGCATGCATGAAAAGTCGACCGAGAATCCCTTCGTGGGATTCAGATGGACTCCATTGAAGTCTGGTGTCCTGCTCTGGCGGCATCCATTGTGTCCAGGAGCCAAGGTCCCATTGTACCGAACGGCTGCTTCAGTGTGTGAGTGAGTTGGGGCCTGTGGTTCTGTCTCAGCAAAGGGATAGTGGGCAGAGAGTCCCTCAGGTGGCTCTAATGTGCTTGAATTCTCCTGTAGGTTACTACTGTGGAGCAATGTATCAAGTCAATGCTTCCTTCCTACAGAGCATTCTGGAGCTCTCTTCCTCGACGAGCAGAAAATCAAGAAACCCTTTAGGTTTCGAACCAGATTCTGTGTGCAAAGTGCTCTGGGATCCAGCCTAGGACCTACCTGTACATAGAGATTCACGTCTGCACTGCCGCACAGGTAAGGGAAATCGCCTCCTGTTTTCCGGTGAGCCCTCCGGGCATTAGGATCCAGTGTGTCCATTTCTTCTTGAGCTTCAGGTGAAAGTGCACTCGGGTCCAACACCTGTAAGAGAACACGAGGCCCAAAGTGTTCTTTCAGTGTGTTCTTTGCATGTTCGCCAAGGGCCGCCCCCCCGCCCAAACCTTACGCTAACCCCTCCTCTCATCCTAACCCGTACCCGAACCCGTTGTCGTACCCTCAACCGTACCCTACACCATACCCGTCCCCTCATCCTCACCCTTACCCTAATCCTTACCGCAACCTGTACCCTAAGACTCATTCATACACTAACACTCACATGTACCCTAAACCAAGCCTGATCCCTAAGCCGTACCCTAACTAGAACCCTTCCCCGAACCATACCCTACTCCTCAGCCGTACACTAACGCTAATCTGTACCCGAAGAAGTCCCCTAAGCCTAACCCGATTCCTAACCCTTGCCCGTGCACTCATCCTCATCTGTATACCACAACGAACCCGTACCCTAAACTCTGCCCATTCCCTAATCCGAACCCATACCCTAATCCCAACCCTTCAAAGCCAAAGAACCTGTTGTCGTACCCTGACCTGTCCCCTAACCCTTACCCTAACTGGTATCCTAGTCGTAACCAGTACACTGGCCCATACCCTCATCTGTACCTGAAACCGGACCCATTCCCTAACCGTAACCCTAATCCTAACCCACACACTAACACTAAGCCGTAGCCTAAAACGTACCCTAATCCTAACCCATTGGCGTACCCTAAACTCTACCCTACACCATACCCGTTCCCTAACCCGTACACTACCAGTAACCCGTAGTCTAACAGTACCCTAAACCGAGCCCGATCCCTAACCCTAATCCACATCCTAACCCGTCCCCTAAGCCTAAACCGTCCACTAACACTTACCCGTCCCCTAACTCATACCCTAACCGGAATCCGTTTTCGTACCCTAAACCATCCTCGTTCCCTAATCTTATACCTAATCCTAACCCTTACCCTAATCCTGATCCATACCCTAACCCGTACCCATTCCCTAACCCTCACTCGTACCCTCAATTGAACCCATACACTAACGCTAACCTGGACCTAACACATACACCAACACGAACCTGGTGTCGAACCCTCTACTGTACCGTCACCCAGACCCGTTCCCTAACCCTAACCCGTACCCTAAGCTGTCCCCTCAACCTAACCTGTACCCTAACCCAAGTCCTTACCCTAACCTGCTTCCTCATCCTAACCAATATACTCATACTACCCCATCCCCTAACAGGTACCCTAGCCCAAATCCCTTGTTGTACCCTAATCCTAACCAGAACCCGAAACCTTACGCTAACCCATAGGCTGACACTAATCTGTACCCTGACACGTACCCTATGCCTGACCTGTTGTCGTACACTAAAGCGTACCCATTCCCTAACCCTTACCCTAAGCGGTACCCTAATCCTTACACTGACACTAACCCGTACCCTAACAAGTACTCGAAGCCGAACTCGTTGTCATCCCCTAACCTGGACCCGAAACCTTACCTGTTCCTTAACCCTAAACCTAACCAAAAACTCTGACCCAAAACATACCCTAATCCTAATCTGGACCCTAACACATACCCTAACCTGGACCCTAATCCATAGCCGTTCCCTAACTGTAACCCTAACCCTATCCCTTACCCTGATCCAGAAACTAATCCTAACCTGTACACTAACACTAACCCGTACCCTAAACCGTCCCCGTTCCCTAACCCTAAGACTAACACTCTGTCGTCCCCTCACCTGGGCCCTCCACAGTCCCCGTTCCTGAGCCTTCCCCTGACACGTCCTCTAACCCTACCCCTCTGTCGTCCGCTCACCTGGACCCTCCACAGTCCCCGTTCCTGAGCCTTCCCCTGACACGTCCCTCTGACCCTACCCCTCTGTCGTCCCCTCACCTGGACCCTCCACAGTCCCCGTTCCTACGACTAACACTGTCCCAAACCCTGCCCCAATCCTAAGCCGTCCTCTGACACATACTCTAACCCTACATCTCTGTCCTCCCCTCACCTGGACCCTCAGCAGTCCCTGTTCATAAGACTAACTCTGCCCCAATCCCTGCCCCAATCCTAAGCCGTCCCCTGACACGTCCTCTGACCCTACGACTCTATCGACCCGTAATCTGGACCCTCCACACTCCCCGTTCCTGAGCCTAACCCTGCCCCAATCCTAAGCCGTCCCCTGACACGTCCTCTGACCCTACACCTCTGTCCTCCCCTCACCTGGACCCTATATAGTCCCCGTTCCTAAGCCGTCCCCTGACTCGTCCTCTGACCCTACCCCTCTGTCGTCCCCTCACCTGGACCCTCCACACTCCCCGTTCCTGAGCCGTCCCCTGACACGTCCTCTGACCCTACACCTCTGTCCTCCCCTCACCTGGACCCTATATAGTCCCCGTTCCTAAGCCGTCCCCTGACTCGTCCTCTGACCCTACACCTCTGTCCTCCCTCACCTGGACCCTCAAGAGACCCCGTTCCTGAAGCCGTCCCCTGACTCGTCCTCTGACCCTACACCTCTGTCGTCCCCTCACCCTGGACCCTCCACAGTCCCCGTTCCTAAGCCGTCCCCTGACTCGTACTCCAACCCTACAACTCTGTCGTCCCCTAACCTGGACCTCAACAGTCCCTGTACCTAAGCCCAACCCCAATCCTAAGCCTTCCCCGTCACGTACTCTAACCCTACACTTGTGTCGTCCGCTAACATGGACCCTCCACAGTCCCCGTTCCTAAGCCGTCCCCTGACAGACACTTACTCTAACCCTCCACCTCTGTCGTCTCCTAACCTGGACTCTCCACATTCCCTGTTCCTAAGCGTAACCCTGTCCCAATCCTAACCGTCCCCTGACACGTCCTCTAATCCTACACCTCTGTCGTCCCCTCACCTGGAACCCCAACAGTCCCTGTTCCTAAGCCGTCCCCTGACACGTCCTCTAACCCTCCACCTCTGTCTTCCCCTCACCTGGACCCTCAAAAGTCCCCATTCCTAAGATTAACTCTGCCTCAATCCCTGCCCCAATCCTAAGCCGTCCCCTGACACGTCCTCTAACCCGAAACCTCTGTCGTCACTTAACCTGGACCCTCCACAGTGCCCGTTCCTGAGCCTAACCCTACCCCAATCCTAAGCCGTCCCCTGACACGTCCTCTGACCCTCCACCTCTGTCTTCCCCTCACCTGGACCCTCCACACTCCCCATTCCTAAGATTATCTCTGCCCCAATACCTGCCCCAATCCTCGGCCGTCCCCTGACAGACACGTATTCTGACCCTCCACCTCTGTCGTCCCCTCACCTGGGCCCTCCAGCGTCCCCGTTCCTGAGCCTAACCCTGCCCCAATCCTCGGCCGTCCCCTGACAGACACGTCCTCTCCCCCTCCACCTCTGTCGTCCCCTCACCTGGCCCCTCCAGCGTCCCCGTTCCCTCACCCTAGCCCACACACTTACCCGAAGCCTTACCCTAAGCCGTCCATTCATCCGAACACGGACGCTAACGACACTGCCCCGTACCGGTTTTCTCAGGCTCTCGATACTACTTGCCAAATGGCAAAGCGACCGTTTCTCACCACTCTCCTAAGATCCACTTAGGCAGGTATTAGCAGAAGTAGAGTTTGTTTGGGTGCGTGTGTTTGCATGCATGAAAAGTCGACCGAGAATCCCTTCGTGGGATTCAGATGGACTCCATTGAAGTCTGGTGTCCTGCTCTGGCGGCATCCATTGTGTCCAGGAGCCAAGGTCCCATTGTACCGAACGGCTGCTTCAGTGTGTGAGTGAGTTGGGGCCTGTGGTTCTGTCTCAGCAAAGGGATAGTGGGCAGAGAGTCCCTCAGGTGGCTCTAATGTGCTTGAATTCTCCTGTAGGTTACTACTGTGGAGCAATGTATCAAGTCAATGCTTCCTTCCTACAGAGCATTCTGGAGCTCTCTTCCTCGACGAGCAGAAAATCAAGAAACCCTTTAGGTTTCGAACCAGATTCTGTGTGCAAAGTGCTCTGGGATCCAGCCTAGGACCTACCTGTACATAGAGATTCACGTCTGCACTGCCGCACAGGTAAGGGAAATCGCCTCCTGTTTTCCGGTGAGCCCTCCGGGCATTAGGATCCAGTGTGTCCATTTCTTCTTGAGCTTCAGGTGAAAGTGCACTCGGGTCCAACACCTGTAAGAGAACACGAGGCCCAAAGTGTTCTTTCAGTGTGTTCTTTGCATGTTCGCCAAAGGGCCGCCCCCCCCGCCCAAACCTTACGCTAACCCCTCCTCTCATCCTAACCCGTACCCGAACCCGTTGTCGTACCCTCAACCGTACCCTACACCATACCCGTCCCCTCATCCTCACCCTTACCCTAATCCTTACCGCAACCTGTACCCTAAGACTCATTCATACACTAACACTCACATGTACCCTAAACCAAGCCTGATCCCTAAGCCGTACCCTAACTAGAACCCTTCCCCGAACCATACCCTACTCCTCAGCCGTACACTAACGCTAATCTGTACCCGAAGAAGTCCCCTAAGCCTAACCCGATTCCTAACCCTTGCCCGTGCACTCATCCTCATCTGTATACCACAACGAACCCGTACCCTAAACTCTGCCCATTCCCTAATCCGAACCCATACCCTAATCCCAACCCTTCAAAGCCAAAGAACCTGTTGTCGTACCCTGACCTGTCCCCTAACCCTTACCCTAACTGGTATCCTAGTCGTAACCAGTACACTGGCCCATACCCTCATCTGTACCTGAAACCGGACCCATTCCCTAACCGTAACCCTAATCCTAACCCACACACTAACACTAAGCCGTAGCCTAAAACGTACCCTAATCCTAACCCATTGGCGTACCCTAAACTCTACCCTACACCATACCCGTTCCCTAACCCGTACACTACCAGTAACCCGTAGTCTAACAGTACCCTAAACCGAGCCCGATCCCTAACCCTAATCCACATCCTAACCCGTCCCCTAAGCCTAAACCGTCCACTAACACTTACCCGTCCCCTAACTCATACCCTAACCGGAATCCGTTTTCGTACCCTAAACCATCCTCGTTCCCTAATCTTATACCTAATCCTAACCCTTACCCTAATCCTGATCCATACCCTAACCCGTACCCATTCCCTAACCCTCACTCGTACCCTCAATTGAACCCATACACTAACGCTAACCTGGACCTAACACATACACCAACACGAACCTGGTGTCGAACCCTCTACTGTACCGTCACCCAGACCCGTTCCCTAACCCTAACCCGTACCCTAAGCTGTCCCCTCAACCTAACCTGTACCCTAACCCAAGTCCTTACCCTAACCTGCTTCCTCATCCTAACCAATATACTCATACTACCCCATCCCCTAACAGGTACCCTAGCCCAAATCCCTTGTTGTACCCTAATCCTAACCAGAACCCGAAACCTTACGCTAACCCATAGGCTGACACTAATCTGTACCCTGACACGTACCCTATGCCTGACCTGTTGTCGTACACTAAAGCGTACCCATTCCCTAACCCTTACCCTAAGCGGTACCCTAATCCTTACACTGACACTAACCCGTACCCTAACAAGTACTCGAAGCCGAACTCGTTGTCATCCCCTAACCTGGACCCGAAACCTTACCTGTTCCTTAACCCTAAACCTAACCAAAAACTCTGACCCAAAACATACCCTAATCCTAATCTGGACCCTAACACATACCCTAACCTGGACCCTAATCCATAGCCGTTCCCTAACTGTAACCCTAACCCTATCCCTTACCCTGATCCAGAAACTAATCCTAACCTGTACACTAACACTAACCCGTACCCTAAACCGTCCCCGTTCCCTAACCCTAAGACTAACACTCTGTCGTCCCCTCACCTGGGCCCTCCACAGTCCCCGTTCCTGAGCCGTCCCCTGACACGTCCTCTAACCCTACCCCTCTGTCGTCCGCTCACCTGGACCCTCCACAGTCCCCGTTCCTGAGCCTTCCCTGACACGTCCTCTGACCCTACCCCTCTGTCGTCCCCTCACCTGGACCCTCCACAGTCCCGTTCCTACGACTAACACTGTCCCAAACCCTGCCCCAATCCTAAGCCGTCCTCTGACACATACTCTAACCCTACATCTCTGTCCTCCCCTCACCTGGACCCTCAGCAGTCCCTGTTCATAAGACTAACTCTGCCCCAATCCCTGCCCCAATCCTAAGCCGTCCCCTGCACACGTCCTCTGACCCTACGACTCTATCGACCCGTAATCTGGACCCTCCACACTCCCCGTTCCTGAGCCTAACCCTGCCCCAATCCTAAGCCGTCCCCTGACACGTCCTCTGACCCTACACCTCTGTCCTCCCCTCACCTGGACCCTATATAGTCCCCGTTCCTAAGCCGTCCCCTGACTCGTCCTCTGACCCTACACCTCTGTCGTCCCCTCACCTGGACCCTCCACAGTCCCCGTTCCTGAGCCGTCCCCTGACACGTCCTCTGACCCTACACCTCTGTCCGTCCCCTCACCTGGACCCTATATAGCTCCCCGTTCCTAGCCGTCCCCTGACTCGTCCTCTGACCCTACACCTCTGTCCTCCCCTCACCTGGACCCTCAAGAGACCCCGTTCCTGAGCCGTCCCCTGACTCGTCCTCTGACCCTACACCTCTGTCGTCCCCTCACCCTGGACCCTCCACAGTCCCCGTTCCTAAGCCGTCCCCTGACTCGTACTCCAACCCTACAACTCTGTCGTCCCCTAACCTGGACCTCAACAGTCCCTGTACCTAAGCCCAACCCCAATCCTAAGCCTTCCCCGTCACGTACTCTAACCCTACACTTGTGTCGTCCGCTAACATGGACCCTCCACAGTCCCGTTCCTAAGCCGTCCCCTGACAGACACTTACTCTAACCCTCCACCTCTGTCGTCTCCTAACCTGGACTCTCCACATTCCCTGTTCCTAAGCGTAACCCTGTCCCAATCCTAACCGTCCCCTGACACGTCCTCTAATCCTACACCTCTGTCGTCCCCTCACCTGGAACCCCAACAGTCCCTGTTCCTAAGCCGTCCCCTGACACGTCCTCTAACCCTCCACCTCTGTCTTCCCCTCACCTGGACCCTCAAAAGTCCCCATTCCTAAGATTAACTCTGCCTCAATCCCTGCCCCAATCCTAAGCCGTCCCCTGACACGTCCTCTAACCCGAAACCTCTGTCGTCACTTAACCTGGACCCTCCCCAGTGCCCGTTCCTGAGCCTAACCCTACCCCAATCCTAAGCCGTCCCCTGACACGTCCTCTGACCCTCCACCTCTGTCTTCCCCTCACCTGGACCCTCCACACTCCCCATTCCTAAGATTATCTCTGCCCCAATACCTGCCCCAATCCTCGGCCGTCCCCTGACAGACACGTATTCTGACCCTCCACCTCTGTCGTCCCCTCACCTGGGCCCTCCAGCGTCCCCGTTCCTGAGCCTAACCCTGCCCCAATCCTCGGCCGTCCCCTGACAGACACGTCCTCTCCCCCTCCACCTCTGTCGTCCCCTCACCTGGCCCCTCCAGCGTCCCCGTTCCCTCACCCTAGCCCACACACTTACCCGAAGCCTTACCCTAAGCCGTCCATTCATCCGAACACGGACGCTAACGACACTGCCCCGTACCGGTTTTCTCAGGCTCTCGATACTACTTGCCAAATGGCAAAGCGACCGTTTCTCACCACTCTCCTAAGATCCACTTAGGCAGGTATTAGCAGAAGTAGAGTTTGTTTGGGTGCGTGTGTTTGCATGCATGAAAAGTCGACCGAGAATCCCTTCGTGGGATTCAGATGGACTCCATTGAAGTCTGGTGTCCTGCTCTGGCGGCATCCATTGTGTCCAGGAGCCAAGGTCCCATTGTACCGAACGGCTGCTTCAGTGTGTGAGTGAGTTGGGGCCTGTGGTTCTGTCTCAGCAAAGGGATAGTGGGCAGAGAGTCCCTCAGGTGGCTCTAATGTGCTTGAATTCTCCTGTAGGTTACTACTGTGGAGCAATGTATCAAGTCAATGCTTCCTTCCTACAGAGCATTCTGGAGCTCTCTTCCTCGACGAGCAGAAAATCAAGAAACCCTTTAGGTTTCGAACCAGATTCTGTGTGCAAAGTGCTCTGGGATCCAGCCTAGGACCTACCTGTACATAGAGATTCACGTCTGCACTGCCGCACAGGTAAGGGAAATCGCCTCCTGTTTTCCGGTGAGCCCTCCGGGCATTAGGATCCAGTGTGTCCATTTCTTCTTGAGCTTCAGGTGAAAGTGCACTCGGGTCCAACACCTGTAAGAGAACACGAGGCCCAAAGTGTTCTTTCAGTGTGTTCTTTGCATGTTCGCCAAAGGGCCGCCCCCCCGCCCAAACCTTACGCTAACCCCTCCTCTCATCCTAACCCGTACCCGAACCCGTTGTCGTACCCTCAACCGTACCCTACACCATACCCGTCCCCTCATCCTCACCCTTACCCTAATCCTTACCGCAACCTGTACCCTAAGACTCATTCATACACTAACACTCACATGTACCCTAAACCAAGCCTGATCCCTAAGCCGTACCCTAACTAGAACCCTTCCCCGAACCATACCCTACTCCTCAGCCGTACACTAACGCTAATCTGTACCCGAAGAAGTCCCCTAAGCCTAACCCGATTCCTAACCCTTGCCCGTGCACTCATCCTCATCTGTATACCACAACGAACCCGTACCCTAAACTCTGCCCATTCCCTAATCCGAACCCATACCCTAATCCCAACCCTTCAAAGCCAAAGAACCTGTTGTCGTACCCTGACCTGTCCCCTAACCCTTACCCTAACTGGTATCCTAGTCGTAACCAGTACACTGGCCCATACCCTCATCTGTACCTGAAACCGGACCCATTCCCTAACCGTAACCCTAATCCTAACCCACACACTAACACTAAGCCGTAGCCTAAAACGTACCCTAATCCTAACCCATTGGCGTACCCTAAACTCTACCCTACACCATACCCGTTCCCTAACCCGTACACTACCAGTAACCCGTAGTCTAACAGTACCCTAAACCGAGCCCGATCCCTAACCCTAATCCACATCCTAACCCGTCCCCTAAGCCTAAACCGTCCACTAACACTTACCCGTCCCCTAACTCATACCCTAACCGGAATCCGTTTTCGTACCCTAAACCATCCTCGTTCCCTAATCTTATACCTAATCCTAACCCTTACCCTAATCCTGATCCATACCCTAACCCGTACCCATTCCCTAACCCTCACTCGTACCCTCAATTGAACCCATACACTAACGCTAACCTGGACCTAACACATACACCAACACGAACCTGGTGTCGAACCCTCTACTGTACCGTCACCCAGACCCGTTCCCTAACCCTAACCCGTACCCTAAGCTGTCCCCTCAACCTAACCTGTACCCTAACCCAAGTCCTTACCCTAACCTGCTTCCTCATCCTAACCAATATACTCATACTACCCCATCCCCTAACAGGTACCCTAGCCCAAATCCCTTGTTGTACCCTAATCCTAACCAGAACCCGAAACCTTACGCTAACCCATAGGCTGACACTAATCTGTACCCTGACACGTACCCTATGCCTGACCTGTTGTCGTACACTAAAGCGTACCCATTCCCTAACCCTTACCCTAAGCGGTACCCTAATCCTTACACTGACACTAACCCGTACCCTAACAAGTACTCGAAGCCGAACTCGTTGTCATCCCCTAACCTGGACCCGAAACCTTACCTGTTCCTTAACCCTAAACCTAACCAAAAACTCTGACCCAAAACATACCCTAATCCTAATCTGGACCCTAACACATACCCTAACCTGGACCCTAATCCATAGCCGTTCCCTAACTGTAACCCTAACCCTATCCCTTACCCTGATCCAGAAACTAATCCTAACCTGTACACTAACACTAACCCGTACCCTAAACCGTCCCCGTTCCCTAACCCTAAGACTAACACTCTGTCGTCCCCTCACCTGGGCCCTCCACAGTCCCCGTTCCTGAGCCGTCCCCTGACACGTCCTCTAACCCTACCCCTCTGTCGTCCGCTCACCTGGACCCTCCACAGTCCCCGTTCCTGAGCCTTCCCCTGACACGTCCTCTGACCCTACCCCTCTGTCGTCCCCTCACCTGGACCCTCCACAGTCCCCGTTCCTACGACTAACACTGTCCCAAACCCTGCCCCAATCCTAAGCCGTCCTCTGACACATACTCTAACCCTACATCTCTGTCCTCCCCTCACCTGGACCCTCAGCAGTCCCTGTTCATAAGACTAACTCTGCCCCAATCCCTGCCCCAATCCTAAGCCGTCCCCTGACACGTCCTCTGACCCTACGACTCTATCGACCCGTAAACTGGACCCTCCACACTCCCCGTTCCTGAGCCTAACCCTGCCCCAATCCTAAGCCGTCCCCTGACACGTCCTCTGACCCTACACCTCTGTCCTCCCCTCACCTGGACCCTATATAGTCCCCGTTCCTGAGCCGTCCCCTGACTCGTCCTCTGACCCTACCCCTCTGTCGTCCCCTCACCTGGACCCTCCACACTCCCCGTTCCTGAGCCGTCCCCTGACACGTCCTCTGACCCTACACCTCTGTCCTCCCCTCACCTGGACCCTATATAGTCCCCGTTCCTAAGCCGTCCCCTGACTCGTCCTCTGACCCTACACCTCTGTCCTCCCCTCACCTGGACCCTCAAGAGACCCCGTTCCTAAGCCGTCCCCTGACTCGTCCTCTGACCCTACACCTCTGTCGTCCCCTCACCCTGGACCCTCCACAGTCCCCGTTCCTAAGCCGTCCCCTGACTCGTACTCCAACCCTACAACTCTGTCGTCCCCTAACCTGGACCTCAACAGTCCCTGTACCTAAGCCCAACCCCAATCCTAAGCCTTCCCCGTCACGTACTCTAACCCTACACTTGTGTCGTCCGCTAACATGGACCCTCCACAGTCCCCGTTCCTAAGCCGTCCCCTGACAGACACTTACTCTAACCCTCCACCTCTGTCGTCTCCTAACCTGGACTCTCCACATTCCCTGTTCCTAAGCGTAACCCTGTCCCAATCCTAACCGTCCCCTGACACGTCCTCTAATCCTACACCTCTGTCGTCCCCTCACCTGGAACCCCAACAGTCCCTGTTCCTAAGCCGTCCCCTGACACGTCCTCTAACCCTCCACCTCTGTCTTCCCCTCACCTGGACCCTCAAAAGTCCCCATTCCTAAGATTAACTCTGCCTCAATCCCTGCCCCAATCCTAAGCCGTCCCCTGACACGTCCTCTAACCCGAAACCTCTGTCGTCACTTAACCTGGACCCTCCCCAGTGCCCGTTCCTGAGCCTAACCCTACCCCAATCCTAAGCCGTCCCCTGACACGTCCTCTGACCCTCCACCTCTGTCTTCCCCTCACCTGGACCCTCCACACTCCCCATTCCTAAGATTATCTCTGCCCCAATACCTGCCCCAATCCTCGGCCGTCCCCTGACAGACACGTATTCTGACCCTCCACCTCTGTCGTCCCCTCACCTGGGCCCTCCACAGTCCCCGTTCCTGAGCCTAACCCTGCCCCAATCCTCGGCCGTCCCCTGACAGACACGTCCTCTCCCCCTCCACCTCTGTCGTCCCCTCACCTGGCCCCTCCAGCGTCCCCGTTCCCTCACCCTAGCCCACACACTTACCCGAAGCCTTACCCTAAGCCGTCCATTCATCCGAACACGGACGCTAACGACACTGCCCCGTACCGGTTTTCTCAGGCTCTCGATACTACTTGCCAAATGGCAAAGCGACCGTTTCTCACCACTCTCCTAAGATCCACTTAGGCAGGTATTAGCAGAAGTAGAGTTTGTTTGGGTGCGTGTGTTTGCATGCATGAAAAGTCGACCGAGAATCCCTTCGTGGGATTCAGATGGACTCCATTGAAGTCTGGTGTCCTGCTCTGGCGGCATCCATTGTGTCCAGGAGCCAAGGTCCCATTGTACCGAACGGCTGCTTCAGTGTGTGAGTGAGTTGGGGCCTGTGGTTCTGTCTCAGCAAAGGGATAGTGGGCAGAGAGTCCCTCAGGTGGCTCTAATGTGCTTGAATTCTCCTGTAGGTTACTACTGTGGAGCAATGTATCAAGTCAATGCTTCCTTCCTACAGAGCATTCTGGAGCTCTCTCCTCGACGAGCAGAAAATCAAGAAACCCTTTAGGTTTCGAACCAGATTCTGTGTGCAAAGTGCTCTGGGATCCAGCCTAGGACCTACCTGTACATAGAGATTCACGTCTGCACTGCCGCACAGGTAAGGGAAATCGCCTCCTGTTTTCCGGTGAGCCCTCCGGGCATTAGGATCCAGTGTGTCCATTTCTTCTTGAGCTTCAGGTGAAAGTGCACTCGGGTCCAACACCTGTAAGAGAACACGAGGCCCAAAGTGTTCTTTCAGTGTGTTCTTTGCATGTTCGCCAAAGGGCCGCCCCCCCGCCCAAACCTTACGCTAACCCCTCCTCTCATCCTAACCCGTACCCGAACCCGTTGTCGTACCCTCAACCGTACCCTACACCATACCCGTCCCCTCATCCTCACCCTTACCCTAATCCTTACCGCAACCTGTACCCTAAGACTCATTCATACACTAAACACTCACATGTACCCTAAACCAAGCCTGATCCCTAAGCCGTACCCTAACTAGAACCCTTCCCCGAACCATACCCTACTCCTCAGCCGTACACTAACGCTAATCTGTACCCGAAGAAGTCCCCTAAGCCTAACCCGATTCCTAACCCTTGCCCGTGCACTCATCCTCATCTTGTATACCACAACGAACCCGTACCCTAAACTCTGCCCATTCCCTAATCCGAACCCATACCCTAATCCCAACCCTTCAAAGCCAAAGAACCTGTTGTCGTACCCTGACCTGTCCCCTAACCCTTACCCTAACTGGTATCCTAGTCGTAACCAGTACACTGGCCCATACCCTCATCTGTACCTGAAACCGGACCCATTCCCTAACCGTAACCCTAATCCTAACCCACACACTAACACTAAGCCGTAGCCTAAAACGTACCCTAATCCTAACCCATTGGCGTACCCTAAACTCTACCCTACACCATACCCGTTCCCTAACCCGTACACTACCAGTAACCCGTAGTCTAACAGTACCCTAAACCGAGCCCGATCCCTAACCCTAATCCACATCCTAACCCGTCCCCTAAGCCTAAACCGTCCACTAACACTTACCCGTCCCCTAACTCATACCCTAACCGGAATCCGTTTTCGTACCCTAAACCATCCTCGTTCCCTAATCTTATACCTAATCCTAACCCTTACCCTAATCCTGATCCATACCCTAACCCGTACCCATTCCCTAACCCTCACTCGTACCCTCAATTGAACCCATACACTAACGCTAACCTGGACCTAACACATACACCAACACGAACCTGGTGTCGAACCCTCTACTGTACCGTCACCCAGACCCGTTCCCTAACCCTAACCCGTACCCTAAGCTGTCCCCTCAACCTAACCTGTACCCTAACCCAAGTCCTTACCCTAACCTGCTTCCTCATCCTAACCAATATACTCATACTACCCCATCCCCTAACAGGTACCCTAGCCCAAATCCCTTGTTGTACCCTAATCCTAACCAGAACCCGAAACCTTACGCTAACCCATAGGCTGACACTAATCTGTACCCTGACACGTACCCTATGCCTGACCTGTTGTCGTACACTAAAGCGTACCCATTCCCTAACCCTTACCCTAAGCGGTACCCTAATCCTTACACTGACACTAACCCGTACCCTAACAAGTACTCGAAGCCGAACTCGTTGTCATCCCCTAACCTGGACCCGAAACCTTACCTGTTCCTTAACCCTAAACCTAACCAAAAACTCTGACCCAAAACATACCCTAATCCTAATCTGGACCCTAACACATACCCTAACCTGGACCCTAATCCATAGCCGTTCCCTAACTGTAACCCTAACCCTATCCCTTACCCTGATCCAGAAACTAATCCTAACCTGTACACTAACACTAACCCGTACCCTAAACCGTCCCCGTTCCCTAACCCTAAGACTAACACTCTGTCGTCCCCTCACCTGGGCCCTCCACAGTCCCCGTTCCTGAGCCGTCCCCTGACACGTCCTCTAACCCTACCCCTCTGTCGTCCGCTCACCTGGACCCTCCACAGTCCCCGTTCCTGAGCCTTCCCCTGACACGTCCTCTGACCCTACCCCTCTGTCGTCCCCTCACCTGGACCCTCCACAGTCCCCGTTCCTACGACTAACACTGTCCCAAACCCTGCCCCAATCCTAAGCCGTCCTCTGACACATACTCTAACCCTACATCTCTGTCCTCCCCTCACCTGGACCCTCAGCAGTCCCTGTTCATAAGACTAACTCTGCCCCATCCCTGCCCCAATCCTTAGCCGTCCCCTGACACGTCCTCTGACCCTACGACTCTATCGACCCGTAATCTGGACCCTCCACACTCCCCGTTCCTGAGCCTAACCCTGCCCCAATCCTAAGCCGTCCCCTGACACGTCCTCTGACCCTACACCTCTGTCCTCCCCTCACCTGGACCCTATATAGTCCCCGTTCCTAAGCCGTCCCCTGACTCGTCCTCTGACCCTACCCCTCTGTCGTCCCCTCACCTGGACCCTCCACACTCCCCGTTCCTGAGCCGTCCCCTGACACGTCCTCTGACCCTACACCTCTGTCCTCCCCTCACCTGGACCCTATATAGTCCCCGTTCCTAAGCCGTCCCCTGACTCGTCCTCTGACCCTACACCTCTGTCCTCCCCTCACCTGGACCCTCAAGAGACCCCGTTCCTAAGCCGTCCCCTGACTCGTCCTCTGACCCTACACCTCTGTCGTCCCCTCACCCTGGACCCTCCACAGTCCCCGTTCCTAAGCCGTCCCCTGACTCGTACTCCAACCCTACAACTCTGTCGTCCCCTAACCTGGACCTCAACAGTCCTGTACCTAAGCCCAACCCCAATCCTAAGCCTTCCCCGTCACGTACTCTAACCCTACACTTGTGTCGTCCGCTAACATGGACCCTCCACAGTCCCCGTTCCTAAGCCGTCCCCTGACAGACACTTACTCTAACCCTCCACCTCTGTCGTCTCCTAACCTGGACTCTCCACATTCCCTGTTCCTAAGCGTAACCCTGTCCCAATCCTAACCGTCCCCTGACACGTCCTCTAATCCTACACCTCTGTCGTCCCCTCACCTGGAACCCCAACAGTCCCTGTTCCTAAGCCGTCCCCTGACACGTCCTCTAACCCTCCACCTCTGTCTTCCCCTCACCTGGACCCTCAAAAGTCCCCATTCCTAAGATTAACTCTGCCTCAATCCCTGCCCCAATCCTAAGCCGTCCCCTGACACGTCCTCTAACCCGAAACCTCTGTCGTCACTTAACCTGGACCCTCCACAGTGCCCGTTCCTGAGCCTAACCCTACCCCAATCCTAAGCCGTCCCCTGACACGTCCTCTGACCCTCCACCTCTGTCTTCCCCTCACCTGGACCCTCCACACTCCCCATTCCTAAGATTATCTCTGCCCCAATACCTGCCCCAATCCTCGGCCGTCCCCTGACAGACACGTATTCTGACCCTCCACCTCTGTCGTCCCCTCACCTGGGCCCTCCAGCGTCCCCGTTCCTGAGCCTAACCCTGCCCCAATCCTCGGCCGTCCCCTGACAGACACGTCCTCTCCCCCTCCACCTCTGTCGTCCCCTCACCTGGCCCCTCCAGCGTCCCCGTTCCCTCACCCTAGCCCACACACTTACCCGAAGCCTTACCCTAAGCCGTCCATTCATCCGAACACGGACGCTAACGACACTGCCCCGTACCGGTTTTCTCAGGCTCTCGATACTACTTGCCAAATGGCAAAGCGACCGTTTCTCACCACTCTCCTAAGATCCACTTAGGCAGGTATTAGCAGAAGTAGAGTTTGTTTGGGTGCGTGTGTTTGCATGCATGAAAAGTCGACCGAGAATCCCTTCGTGGGATTCAGATGGACTCCATTGAAGTCTGGTGTCCTGCTCTGGCGGCATCCATTGTGTCCAGGAGCCAAGGTCCCATTGTACCGAACGGCTGCTTCAGTGTGTGAGTGAGTTGGGGCCTGTGGTTCTGTCTCAGCAAAGGGATAGTGGGCAGAGAGTCCCTCAGGTGGCTCTAATGTGCTTGAATTCTCCTGTAGGTTACTACTGTGGAGCAATGTATCAAGTCAATGCTTCCTTCCTACAGAGCATTCTGGAGCTCTCTTCCTCGACGAGCAGAAAATCAAGAAACCCTTTAGGTTTCGAACCAGATTCTGTGTGCAAAGTGCTCTGGGATCCAGCCTAGGACCTACCTGTACATAGAGATTCACGTCTGCACTGCCGCACAGGTAAGGGAAATCGCCTCCTGTTTTCCGGTGAGCCCTCCGGGCATTAGGATCCAGTGTGTCCATTTCTTCTTGAGCTTCAGGTGAAAGTGCACTCGGGTCCAACACCTGTAAGAGAACACGAGGCCCAAAGTGTTCTTTCAGTGTGTTCTTTGCATGTTCGCCAAAGGGCCGCCCCCCGCCCAAACCTTACGCTAACCCCTCCTCTCATCCTAACCCGTACCCGAACCCGTTGTCGTACCCTCAACCGTACCCTACACCATCCCCGTCCCCTCATCCTCACCCTTACCCTAATCCTTACCGCAACCTGTACCCTAAGACTCATTCATACACTAACACTCACATGTACCCTAAACCAAGCCTGATCCCTAAGCCGTACCCTAACTAGAACCCTTCCCCGAACCATACCCTACTCCTCAGCCGTACACTAACGCTAATCTGTACCCGAAGAAGTCCCCTAAGCCTAACCCGATTCCTAACCCTTGCCCGTGCACTCATCCTCATCTGTATACCACAACGAACCCGTACCCTAAACTCTGCCCATTCCCTAATCCGAACCCATACCCTAATCCCAACCCTTCAAAGCCAAAGAACCTGTTGTCGTACCCTGACCTGTCCCCTAACCCTTACCCTAACTGGTATCCTAGTCGTAACCAGTACACTGGCCCATACCCTCATCTGTACCTGAAACCGGACCCATTCCCTAACCGTAACCCTAATCCTAACCCACACACTAACACTAAGCCGTAGCCTAAAACGTACCCTAACCCTAACCCATTGGCGTACCCTAAACTCTACCCTACACCATACCCGTTCCCTAACCCGTACACTACCAGTAACCCGTAGTCTAACAGTACCCTAAACCGAGCCCGATCCCTAACCCTAATCCACATCCTAACCCGTCCCCTAAGCCTAACCGTCCACTAACACTTACCCGTCCCCTAACTCATACCCTAACCGGAATCCGTTTTCGTACCCTAAACCATCCTCGTTCCCTAATCTTATACCTAATCCTAACCCTTACCCTAATCCTGATCCATACCCTAACCCGTACCCATTCCCTAACCCTCACTCGTACCCTCAATTGAACCCATACACTAACGCTAACCTGGACCTAACACATACACCAACACGAACCTGGTGTCGAACCCTCTACTGTACCGTCACCCAGACCCGTTCCCTAACCCTAACCCGTACCCTAAGCTGTCCCCTCAACCTAACCTGTACCCTAACCCAAGTCCTTACCCTAACCTGCTTCCTCATCCTAACCAATATACTCATACTACCCCATCCCCTAACAGGTACCCTAGCCCAAATCCCTTGTTGTACCTAATCCTAACCAGAACCCGAAACCTTACGCTAACCCATAGGCTGACACTAATCTGTACCCTGACACGTACCCTATGCCTGACCTGTTGTCGTACACTAAAGCGTACCCATTCCCTAACCCTTACCCTAAGCGGTACCCTAATCCTTACACTGACACTAACCCGTACCCTAACAAGTACTCGAAGCCGAACTCGTTGTCATCCCTAACCTGGACCCGAAACCTTACCTGTTCCTTAACCCTAAACCTAACCAAAAACTCTGACCCAAAACATACCCTAATCCTAATCTGGACCCTAACACATACCCTAACCTGGACCCTAATCCATAGCCGTTCCCTAACTGTAACCCTAACCCTATCCCTTACCCTGATCCAGAAACTAATCCTAACCTGTACACTAACACTAACCCGTACCCTAAACCGTCCCCGTTCCCTAACCCTAAGACTAACACTCTGTCGTCCCCTCACCTGGGCCCTCCACAGTCCCCGTTCCTGAGCCGTCCCCTGACACGTCCTCTAACCCTACCCCTCTGTCGTCCGCTCACCTGGACCCTCCACAGTCCCCGTTCCTGAGCCTTCCCCTGACACGTCCTCTGACCCTACCCCTCTGTCGTCCCCTCACCTGGACCCTCCACAGTCCCCGTTCCTACGACTAACACTGTCCCAAACCCTGCCCCAATCCTAAGCCGTCCTCTGACACATACTCTAACCCTACATCTCTGTCCTCCCCTCACCTGGACCCTCAGCAGTCCCTGTTCATAAGACTAACTCTGCCCCAATCCCTGCCCCAATCCTAAGCCGTCCCCTGACACGTCCTCTGACCCTACGACTCTATCGACCCGTAATCTGGACCCTCCACACTCCCCGTTCCTGAGCCTAACCCTGCCCCAATCCTAAGCCGTCCCCTGACACGTCCTCTGACCCTACCCCTCTGTCGTCCCCTCACCTGGACCCTCCACAGTCCCCGTTCCTGAGCCGTCCCCTGACTCGTCCTCTGACCCTACCCCTCTGTCGTCCCTCACCTGGACCCTCCACACTCCCCGTTCCTGAGCCGTCCCCCTGACACGTCTCTGACCCTACACCTCTGTCCTCCCCTCACCTGGACGCCTATATAGTCCCCGTTCCTAAGCCGTCCCCTGACTCGTCCTCTGACCCTACCCCTCTGTCGTCCCCTCACCTGGACCCTCAAGAGACCCCGTTCCTGAGCCGTCCCCTGACTCGTCCTCTGACCCTACACCTCTGTCGTCCCCTCACCTGGGACCCTCCACAGTCCCGTTCCTAAGCCGTCCCCTGACTCGTACTCCAACCCTACAACTCTGTCGTCCCCTAACCTGGACCTCAACAGTCCTGTACCTAAGCCCAACCCCAATCCTAAGCCTTCCCCGTCACGTACTCTAACCCCTACACTTGTGTCGTCCGCTAACATGGACCCTCCACAGTCCCCGTTCCTAAGCCGTCCCCTGACAGACACTTACTCTAACCCTCCACCTCTGTCGTCTCCTAACCTGGACTCTCCACATTCCCTGTTCCTAAGCGTAACCCTGTCCCAATCCTAACCGTCCCTGACACGTCCTCTAATCCTACACCTCTGTCGTCCCTCACCTGGAACCCCAACAGTCCCTGTTCCTAAGCCGTCCCCTGACACGCCCTCTAACCCTCCACCCTCTATCTTCCCCTCACCTGGACCCTCAAAAGTCCCCATTCCTAAGATTAACTCTGCCTCACTCCCTGCCCCAATCCTAAGCCGTCCCCTGACACGTCCTCTAACCCGAAACCTCTGTCGTCACTTAACCTGGACCCTCCACAGTGCCCGTTCCTGAGCCTAACCCTACCCCAATCCTAAGCCGTCCCCTGACACGTCCTCTGACCCCCACCACTGTCTTCCCCTCACCTGGACCCTCCACACTCCCCAATCCAAAGATTATCTCTGCCCCAATACCTCCCCAATCCTCGGCCGTCCCCTGACAGACACGTATTCTGACCCTCCACCTCTGTCGTCCCCTCACCTGGGCCCTCCAGCGTCCCGTTCCTGAGCCCTAACCCTGCCCCAATCCTCGGCCGTCCCCTGACAGACACGTCCTCTCCCCCTCCACCTCTGTCGTCCCCTCACCTGGCCCCTCCAGCGTCCCCGTTCCCTCACCCTAGCCCACACACTTACCCGAAGCCTTACCCTAAGCCGTCCATTCATCCGAACACGGACGCTAACGACACTGCCCCGTACCGGTTTTCTCAGGCTCTCGATACTACTTGCCAAATGGCAAAGCGACCGTTTCTCACCACTCTCCTAAGATCCACTTAGGCAGGTATTAGCAGAAGTAGAGTTTGTTTGGGTGCGTGTGTTTGCATGCATGAAAAGTCGACCGAGAATCCCTTCGTGGGATTCAGATGGACTCCATTGAAGTCTGGTGTCCTGCTCTGGCGGCATCCATTGTGTCCAGGAGCCAAGGTCCCATTGTACCGAACGGCTGCTTCAGTGTGTGAGTGAGTTGGGGCCTGTGGTTCTGTCTCAGCAAAGGGATAGTGGGCAGAGAGTCCCTCAGGTGGCTCTAATGTGCTTGAATTCTCCTGTAGGTTACTACTGTGGAGCAATGTATCAAGTCAATGCTTCCTTCCTACAGAGCATTCTGGAGCTCTCTTCCTCGACGAGCAGAAATCAAGAAACCCTTTAGGTTTCGAACCAGATTCTGTGTGCAAAGTGCTCTGGGATCCAGCCTAGGACCTACCTGTACATAGAGATTCACGTCTGCACTGCCGCACAGGTAAGGGAAATCGCCTCCTGTTTTCCGGTGAGCCCTCCGGGCATTAGGATCCAGTGTGTCCATTTCTTCTTGAGCTTCAGGTGAAAGTGCACTCGGGTCCAACACCTGTAAGAGAACACGAGGCCCAAAGTGTTCTTTCAGTGTGTTCTTTGCATGTTCGCCAAAGGGCCGCCCCCCGCCCAAACCTTACGCTAACCCCTCCTCTCATCCTAACCCGTACCCGAACCCGTTGTCGTACCCTCAACCGTACCCTACACCATACCCGTCCCCTCATCCTCACCCTTACCCTAATCCTTACCGCAACCTGTACCCTAAGACTCATTCATACACTAACACTCACATGTACCCTAAACCAAGCCTGATCCCTAAGCCGTACCCTAACTAGAACCCTTCCCCGAACCATACCCTACTCCTCAGCCGTACACTAACGCTAATCTGTACCCGAAGAAGTCCCCTAAGCCTAACCCGATTCCTAACCCTTGCCCGTGCACTCATCCTCATCTGTATACCACAACGAACCCGTACCCTAAACTCTGCCCATTCCCTAATCCGAACCCATACCCTAATCCCAACCCTTCAAAGCCAAAGAACCTGTTGTCGTACCCTGACCTGTCCCCTAACCCTTACCCTAACTGGTATCCTAGTCGTAACCAGTACACTGGCCCATACCCTCATCTGTACCTGAAACCGGACCCATTCCCTAACCGTAACCCTAATCCTAACCCACACACTAACACTAAGCCGTAGCCTAAAACGTACCCTAATCCTAACCCATTGGCGTACCCTAAACTCTACCCTACACCATACCCGTTCCCTAACCCGTACACTACCAGTAACCCGTAGTCTAACAGTACCCTAAACCGAGCCCGATCCCTAACCCTAATCCACATCCTAACCCGTCCCCTAAGCCTAAACCGTCCACTAACACTTACCCGTCCCCTAACTCATACCCTAACCGGAATCCGTTTTCGTACCCTAAACCATCCTCGTTCCCTAATCTTATACCTAATCCTAACCCTTACCCTAATCCTGATCCATACCCTAACCCGTACCCATTCCCTAACCCTCACTCGTACCCTCAATTGAACCCATACACTAACGCTAACCTGGACCTAACACATACACCAACACGAACCTGGTGTCGAACCCTCTACTGTACCGTCACCCAGACCCGTTCCCTAACCCTAACCCGTACCCTAAGCTGTCCCCTCAACCTAACCTGTACCCTAACCCAAGTCCTTACCCTAACCTGCTTCCTCATCCTAACCAATATACTCATACTACCCCATCCCCTAACAGGTACCCTAGCCCAAATCCCTTGTTGTACCCTAATCCTAACCAGAACCCGAAACCTTACGCTAACCCATAGGCTGACACTAATCTGTACCCTGACACGTACCCTATGCCTGACCTGTTGTCGTACACTAAAGCGTACCCATTCCCTAACCCTTACCCTAAGCGGTACCCTAATCCTTACACTGACACTAACCCGTACCCTAACAAGTACTCGAAGCCGAACTCGTTGTCATCCCCTAACCTGGACCCGAAACCTTACCTGTTCCTTAACCCTAAACCTAACCAAAAACTCTGACCCAAAACATACCCTAATCCTAATCTGGACCCTAACACATACCCTAACCTGGACCCTAATCCATAGCCGTTCCCTAACTGTAACCTAACCCTATCCCTTACCCTGATCCAGAAACTAATCCTAACCTGTACCTAACACTAACCGTACCCTAACCGTCCCCGTTCCCTAACTACCTAACCTCCCACTCTATCCCCGATCCAACACTATCCCTCACCTACACTACCTCCCTAACCCTAACCGTCCCCACCTCTCCCTCTACCCCCTCCCCTTCACCCTCGTCCTACCCTCCCCTCCTG
The DNA here is from genome assembly GCF_011762595.2 of Tursiops truncatus. NCBI lineage: Eukaryota > Metazoa > Chordata > Mammalia > Artiodactyla > Delphinidae > Tursiops > Tursiops truncatus. Next base: position 11,574 of record NW_022983311.1, on the reverse strand, counting down.
CTGTCCTCCCCTACTCCTCGTCCCCTCACTGGCCCCTCCACAGTCCCCGTTCCGAGCCGTCCCCTGACACGTCCTCTAACCCTACCCCTCTGTCGTCCCCTCACCTGGACCCTCCACAGTCCCCGTTCCTGAGCCTTCCCCTGACACGTCCTCTGACCCTACCCCTCTGTCGTCCCCTCACCTGGACCCTCCACAGTCCCCGTTCCTACGACTAACACTGTCCAAACCCTGCCCCAATCCTAAGCCGTCCTCTGACACATACTCTAACCCTACATCTCTGTCCTCCCCTCACCTGGACCCTCAGCAGTCCTGTTCATAAGACTAACTCTGCCCCAATCCCTGCCCCAATCCTAAGCCGTCCCCTGACACGTCCTCTGACCCTACGACTCTATCGACCCGTAATCTGGACCCTCCACACTCCCCGTTCCTGAGCCTAACCCTGCCCCAATCCTAAGCCGTCCCCTGACACGTCCTCTGACCCTACCCCTCTGTCCTCCCCTCACCTGGACCCTATATAGTCCCCGTTCCTAAGCCGTCCCCTGACTCGTCCTCTGACCCTACCCCTCTGTCGTCCCCTCACCTGGACCCTCCACACTCCCCGTTCCTGAGCCGTCCCCTGACACGTCCTCTGACCCTACACCTCTGTCCTCCCCTCACCTGGACCCTATATAGTCCCCGTTCCTAAGCCGTCCCCTGACTCGTCCTCTGACCCTACACCTCTGTCCTCCCCTCACCTGGACCCTCAAGAGACCCCGTTCCTAAGCCGTCCCCTGACTCGTCCTCTGACCCTACACCTCTGTCGTCCCCTCACCCTGGACCCTCCACAGTCCCCGTTCCTAAGCCGTCCCCTGACTCGTACTCCAACCTACTACTCTGTCGTCGTCCCTAACCTGGACCTCAACAGTCCCTGTACCTAAGCCCAACCCCAATCCTAAGCCTTCCCCGTCACGTACTCTAACCCTACACTTGTGTCGTCCGCTAACATGGACCCTCCACAGTCCCCGTTCCTAAGCCGTCCCCTGACAGACACTTACTCTAACCCTCCACCTCTGTCGTCTCCTAACCTGGACTCTCCACATTCCCTGTTCCTAAGCGTAACCCTGTCCCAATCCTAACCGTCCCCTGACTCGTCCTCTGACCCTACACCTCTGTCGTCCCCTCACCTGGAACCCCAACAGTCCCTGTTCCTAAGCCGTCCCCTGACACGTCCTCTAACCCTCCACCTCTGTCTTCCCCTCACCTGGACCCTCAAAAGTCCCCATTCCTAAGATTAACTCTGCCTCAATCCCTGCCCCAATCCTAAGCCGTCCCCTGACACGTCCTCTAACCCGAAACCTCTGTCGTCACTTAACCTGGACCCTCCACAGTGCCCGTTCCTGAGCCTAACCCTACCCCAATCCTAAGCCGTCCCCTGACACGTCCTCTTACCCTCCACCTCTGTCTTCCCCTCACCTGGACCCTCCACACTCCCCATTCCTAAGATTATCTCTGCCCCAATACCTGCCCCAATCCTCGGCCGTCCCCTGACAGACACGTATTCTGACCCTCCACCTCTGTCGTCCCCTCACCTGGGCCCTCCAGCGTCCCCGTTCCTGAGCCTAACCCTGCCCCAATCCTCGGCCGTCCCCTGACAGACACGTCCTCTCCCCCTCCACCTCTGTCGTCCCCTCACCTGGCCCCTCCAGCGTCCCCGTTCCCTCACCCTAGCCCACACACTTACCCGAAGCCTTACCCTAAGCCGTCCATTCATCCGAACACGGACGCTAACGACACTGCCCCGTACCGGTTTTCTCAGGCTCTCGATACTACTTGCCAAATGGCAAAGCGACCGTTTCTCACCACTCTCCTAAGATCCACTTAGGCAGGTATTAGCAGAAGTAGAGTTTGTTTGGGTGCGTGTGTTTGCATGCATGAAAAGTCGACCGAGAATCCCTTCGTGGGATTCAGATGGACTCCATTGAAGTCTGGTGTCCTGCTCTGGCGGCATCCATTGTGTCCAGGAGCCAAGGTCCCATTGTACCGAACGGCTGCTTCAGTGTGTGAGTGAGTTGGGGCCTGTGGTTCTGTCTCAGCAAAGGGATAGTGGGCAGAGAGTCCCTCAGGTGGCTCTAATGTGCTTGAATTCTCCTGTAGGTTACTACTGTGGAGCAATGTATCAAGTCAATGCTTCCTTCCTACAGAGCATTCTGGAGCTCTCTTCCTCGACGAGCAGAAAATCAAGAAACCCTTTAGGTTTCGAACCAGATTCTGTGTGCAAAGTGCTCTGGGATCCAGCCTAGGACCTACCTGTACATAGAGATTCACGTCTGCACTGCCGCACAGGTAAGGGAAATCGCCTCCTGTTTTCCGGTGAGCCCTCCGGGCATTAGGATCCAGTGTGTCCATTTCTTCTTGAGCTTCAGGTGAAAGTGCACTCGGGTCCAACACCTGTAAGAGAACACGAGGCCCAAAGTGTTCTTTCAGTGTGTTCTTTGCATGTTCGCCAAAGGGCCGCCCCCCCGCCCAAACCTTACGCTAACCCCTCCTCTCATCCTAACCCGTACCCGAACCCGTTGTCGTACCCTCAACCGTACCCTACACCATACCCGTCCCCTCATCCTCACCCTTACCCTAATCCTTACCGCAACCTGTACCCTAAGACTCATTCATACACTAACACTCACATGTACCCTAAACCAAGCCTGATCCCTAAGCCGTACCCTAACTAGAACCCTTCCCCGAACCATACCCTACTCCTCAGCCGTACACTAACGCTAATCTGTACCCGAAGAAGTCCCCTAAGCCTAACCCGATTCCTAACCCTTGCCCGTGCACTCATCCTCATCTGTATACCACAACGAACCCGTACCCTAAACTCTGCCCATTCCCTAATCCGAACCCATACCCTAATCCCAACCCTTCAAAGCCAAAGAACCTGTTGTCGTACCCTGACCTGTCCCCTAACCCTTACCCTAACTGGTATCCTAGTCGTAACCAGTACACTGGCCCATACCCTCATCTGTACCTGAAACCGGACCCATTCCCTAACCGTAACCCTAATCCTAACCCACACACTAACACTAAGCCGTAGCCTAAAACGTACCCTAATCCTAACCCATTGGCGTACCCTAAACTCTACCCTACACCATACCCGTTCCCTAACCCGTACACTACCAGTAACCCGTAGTCTAACAGTACCCTAAACCGAGCCCGATCCCTAACCCTAATCCACATCCTAACCCGTCCCCTAAGCCTAAACCGTCCACTAACACTTACCCGTCCCCTAACTCATACCCTAACCGGAATCCGTTTTCGTACCCTAAACCATCCTCGTTCCCTAATCTTATACCTAATCCTAACCCTTACCCTAATCCTGATCCATACCCTAACCCGTACCCATTCCCTAACCCTCACTCGTACCCTCAATTGAACCCATACACTAACGCTAACCTGGACCTAACACATACACCAACACGAACCTGGTGTCGAACCCTCTACTGTACCGTCACCCAGACCCGTTCCCTAACCCTAACCCGTACCCTAAGCTGTCCCCTCAACCTAACCTGTACCCTAACCCAAGTCCTTACCCTAACCTGCTTCCTCATCCTAACCAATATACTCATACTACCCCATCCCCTAACAGGTACCCTAGCCCAAATCCCTTGTTGTACCCTAATCCTAACCAGAACCCGAAACCTTACGCTAACCCATAGGCTGACACTAATCTGTACCCTGACACGTACCCTATGCCTGACCTGTTGTCGTACACTAAAGCGTACCCATTCCCTAACCCTTACCCTAAGCGGTACCCTAATCCTTACACTGACACTAACCCGTACCCTAACAAGTACTCGAAGCCGAACTCGTTGTCATCCCCTAACCTGGACCCGAAACCTTACCTGTTCCTTAACCCTAAACCTAACCAAAAACTCTGACCCAAAACATACCCTAATCCTAATCTGGACCCTAACACATACCCTAACCTGGACCCTAATCCATAGCCGTTCCCTAACTGTAACCCTAACCCTATCCCTTACCCTGATCCAGAAACTAATCCTAACCTGTACACTACACTAACCCGTTCCCTAAACCGTCCCCGTTCCCTAACCCTAAGACTAACACTCTGTCGTCCCCTCACCTGGGCCCTCCACAGTCCCCGTTCCTGAGCCGTCCCCTGACACGTCCTCTAACCCTACCCCTCTGTCGTCCGCTCACCTGGACCCTCCACAGTCCCCGTTCCTGAGCCTTCCCCTGACACGTCCTCTGACCCTACCCCTCTGTCGTCCCCTCACCTGGACCCTCCACAGTCCCCGTTCCTACGACTAACACTGTCCCAAACCCTGCCCCAATCCTAAGCCGTCCTCTGACACATACTCTAACCCTACATCTCTGTCCTCCCCTCACCTGGACCCTCAGCAGTCCCTGTTCATAAGACTAACTCTGCCCCAATCCCTGCCCCAATCCTAAGCCGTCCCCTGACACGTCCTCTGACCCTACGACTCTATCGACCCCGTAATCTGGACCCTCCACACTCCCCTTCCTGAGCCTAACCCTGCCCCAATCCTAAGCCGTCCCCTGACACGTCCTCTGACCCTACACCTCTGTCCTCCCCTCACCTGGACCCTATATAGTCCCCGTTCCTGAGCCGTCCCCTGACGACGTCCTCTGACCCTACCCTCTGTCGTCCCCTCACCTGGACCTACCCCGTTCCTGAGCCGTCCCCTGACTCGTCCTCTGACCCTACCCTCTGTCCTCCCCTCACCTGGACCCTCCACACTCCCCGTTCCTGAGCCGTCCCCTGACACGTCCTCTGACCCTACACCTCTGTCCTCCCCTCACCTGGACCCTCCACAGTCCCCGTCCTACGACTAAACTGTCCCAAACCCTGTCCTAAGCCGTCCTCTGACACGTACTCTAACCCTACACTCTGTCCTCCCCTCACCTGGACCCTCACAGTCCCTGTTCCTAAGACTCACTCTGCCCAATCCTGCCCAATCCTAAGCGTCCCCTGACACGTCCTCTGACCCTACACTCTGTCGTCCCCTAACTGGACCCTCCACACTCCCCGTTCCTAAGCCTAACCCTGCCCAATCCTAAGCCGTCCCCTGACACGTCTCTGACCTACACCTCTGTCCTCCCCTCACCTGGACCCTATATAGTCCCCGTTCCTAAGCCGTCCCCTGACTCGTCCTCTGACCCTACCCCTCTGTGTCCCTCACCTGGACCCTCCACATCCCCCCGTTCCTGAGCCGTCCCCTGACACGTCGTCCTCTGACCTACCCCTCTGTCGTCCCCTCACCTGGACCCTCCACACTCCCCGTTCCTGAGCCGTCCCCTGACACGTCCTCTCCCCTACACTCTGTCCTCCCCTCACCTGACCCTATATATCCCCTTTCCTAAGCCGTCCCCTGACTCGTCTCTGACCCTACACCTCTGTCTCCCCTCACCTGGACCCTCAAGAGACCCCGTTCCTAAGCCGTCCCCTGACTCGTCCTCTGCCCTACACCTCTGTCGTCCCCTCACCCTGGACCCTCCACATCCCCGTTCCTAAGCCGCCCCTGACTCGTACTCCAACCCTACCACTCTGTCGTCCCCTAACCTGGACCTCACAGTCCCTGTACCTAACCCAACCCCATCCTAAGCTTCCCCGTCACGTACTCTAACCCTACACTTGTGTCGTCCGCTAACATGGACCCTCCACAGTCCCCGTTCCTACCGTCCCCTGACAGACACTTACTCTAACCCTCCTCTGTCGTCTCCTAACCTGGACTCTCCACATTCCCTGTTCCTAAGCGTAACCCTGTCCCAATCCTAACCGTCCCCTGACACGTCTCTAATCCTACACCTCTGTCGTCCCCTCACCTGGAACCCCAACAGTCCCTGTTCCTAAGCCGTCCCCTGACACGTCCTCTAACCCTCCACCTCTGTCTTCCCTCACCTGGACCCTCAAAAGTCCCCATTCCTAAGATTAACTCTGCCTCAATCCCTGCCCCAATCCTAAGCCGTCCCTGACACGTCCTCTAACCCGAAACCTCTGTCGTCACTTACCTGGACCCTCCACAGTGCCCGTTCCTGAGCCTAACCCTGCCCCAATCCTAAGCCGTCCCCTGACACGTCCTCTGACCCTCCACCTCTGTCTTCCCCTCACCTGGACCCTCCACACTCCCCATTCCTAAGATTATCTCTGCCCCAATACCTGCCCCAATCCTCGGCCGTCCCCTGACAGACACGTATTCTGACCCTCCACCTCTGTCGTCCCCTCACCTGGGCCCTCCAGCGTCCCCGTTCCTGAGCCTAACCCTGCCCCAATCCTCGGCCGTCCCCTGACAGACACGTCCTCTCCCCCTCCACCTCTGTCGTCCCCTCACCTGGCCCCTCCAGCGTCCCCGTTCCCTCACCCTAGCCCACACACTTACCCGAAGCCTTACCCTAAGCCGTCCATTCATCCGAACACGGACGCTAACGACACTGCCCCGTACCGGTTTTCTCAGGCTCTCGATACTACTTGCCAAATGGCAAAGCGACCGTTTCTCACCACTCTCCTAAGATCCACTTAGGCAGGTATTAGCAGAAGTAGAGTTTGTTTGGGTGCGTGTGTTTGCATGCATGAAAAGTCGACCGAGAATCCCTTCGTGGGATTCAGATGGACTCCATTGAAGTCTGGTGTCCTGCTCTGGCGGCATCCATTGTGTCCAGGAGCCAAGGTCCCATTGTACCGAACGGCTGCTTCAGTGTGTGAGTGAGTTGGGGCCTGTGGTTCTGTCTCAGCAAAGGGATAGTGGGCAGAGAGTCCCTCAGGTGGCTCTAATGTGCTTGAATTCTCCTGTAGGTTACTACTGTGGAGCAATGTATCAAGTCAATGCTTCCTTCCTACAGAGCATTCTGGAGCTCTCTTCCTCGACGAGCAGAAAATCAAGAAACCCTTTAGGTTTCGAACCAGATTCTGTGTGCAAAGTGCTCTGGGATCCAGCCTAGGACCTACCTGTACATAGAGATTCACGTCTGCACTGCCGCACAGGTAGGGAAATCGCCTCCTGTTTTCCGGTGAGCCCTCCGGGCATTAGGATCCAGTGTGTCCATTTCTTCTTGAGCTTCAGGTGAAAGTGCACTCGGGTCCAACACCTGTAAGAGAACACGAGGCCCAAAGTGTTCTTTCAGTGTGTTCTTTGCATGTTCGCCAAAGGGCCGCCCCCCCGCCCAAACCTTACGCTAACCCCTCCTCTCATCCTAACCCGTACCCGAACCCGTTGTCGTACCCTCAACCGTACCCTACACCATACCCGTCCCCTCATCCTCACCCTTACCCTAATCCTTACCGCAACCTGTACCCTAAGACTCATTCATACACTAACACTCACATGTACCCTAAACCAAGCCTGATCCCTAAGCCGTACCCTAACTAGAACCCTTCCCCGAACCATACCCTACTCTCTCAGCCGTACACTAACGCTAATCTGTACCCGAAGAAGTCCCCTAAGCCTAACCCGATTCCTAACCCTTGCCCGTGCACTCATCCTCATCTGTATACCACAACGAACCCGTACCCTAAACTCTGCCCATTCCCTAATCCGAACCATACCCTAATCCCAACCCTTCAAAGCCAAAGAACCTGTTGTCGTACCCTGACCTGTCCCCTAACCCTTACCCTAACTGGTATCCTAGTCGTAACCAGTACACTGGCCCATACCCTCATCTGTACCTGAAACCGACCCATTCCCTAACCGTAACCCTAATCCTAACCCACACACTAACACTAAGCCGTAGCCTAAAACGTACCCTAATCCTAACCCATTGGCGTACCCTAAACTCTACCCTACACCATACCCGTTCCCTAACCCGTACACTACCAGTAACCCGTAGTCTAACAGTACCCTAACCGAGCCCTAACCGAGCCGATCCCTAACCCTAATCCACATCCTAACCCGTCCCCTAAGCCTAACCGTCCACTAACACTTACCCGTCCCCTAACTCATACCCTAACCGGAATCCGTTTTCGTACCCTAAACCATCCTCGTTCCCTAATCTTATACCTAATCCTAACCCTTACCCTAATCCTGATCCATACCTAACCCGTACCCATTCCCTAACCCTCACTCGTACCCTCAATTGAACCCATACACTAACGCTAACCTGGACCTAACACATACACCAACACGAACCTGGTGTCGAACCCTCTACTGTACCGTCACCCAGACCCTTCCCTAACCCTAACCCGTACCCTAAGCTGTCCCCTCAACCTAACCTGTACCCTAACCCAAGTCCTTACCCTAACCTGCTTCCTCATCCTAACCAATATACTCATACTACCCCATCCCCTAACAGGTACCCTAGCCCAAATCCCTTGTTGTACCCTAATCCTAACCAGAACCCGAACCTTACGCTAACCCATAGGCTGACACTAATCTGTACCCTGACACGTACCCTATGCCTGACCTGTTGTCGTACACTAAAGCGTACCCATTCCCTAACCCTTACCCTAAGCGGTACCCTAATCCTTACACTGACACTAACCCGTACCCTAACAAGTACTCGAAGCCGAACTCGTTGTCATCCCCTAACCTGGACCCGAAACCTTACCTGTTCCTTAACCTAAACCTAACCAAAAACTCTGACCCAAATCATACCCTAATCCTAATCTGGACCCTAACACATACCCTAACCTGGACCCTAATCCATAGCCATTCCCTAACTGTAACCCTAACCCTAACCCTTACCCTGATCCAGAAACTAATCCTAACCTGTACACTAACACTAACCCGTACCCTAAACCGTCCCCGTTCCCTAACCCTAAGACTAACACTCTGTCGTCCCCTCACCTGGGCCCTCCACAGTCCCCGTTCCTGAGCCGTCCCCTGACACGTCCTCTAACCCTACCCCTCTGTCGTCCCCTCACCTGGACCCTCCACAGTCCCCGTTCCTGAGCCTTCCCCTGACACGTCCTCTGACCCTACCCCTCTGTCGTCCCCTCACCTGGACCCTCCACAGTCCCCGTTCCTACGACTAACACTGTCCCAAACCCTGCCCCAATCCTAAGCCGTCCTCTGACACATACTCTAACCCTACATCTCTGTCCTCCCCCTCACCTGGACCCTCAGCAGTCCCTGTTCATAAGACTAACTCTGCCCCAATCCCTGCCCCAATCCTAAGCCGTCCCCTGACACGTCCTCTGACCCTACGACTCTATCGACCCGTAATCTGGACCCTCCACACTCCCCGTTCCTGAGCCGAACCCTGCCCCATCCTAAGCCGTCCCCTGACACGTCCTCTGACCCTACACCTCTGTCCTCCCCTCACCTGGACCCATATAGTCCCCGTTCCTAAGCCGTCCCCTGACTCGTCCTCTGACCCTACCCCTCTGTCGTCCCCTCACCTGGACCCTCCACACTCCCCGTTCCTGAGCCGTCCCCTGACACGTCCTCTGACCCTACACCTCTGTCCTCCCCCTCACCTGGACCCTATATAGTCCCCGTTCCTAAGCCGTCCCCTGACTCGTCCTCTGACCCTACACCTCTGTCCTCCCCTCACCTGGACCCTCAAGAGACCCCGTTCCTAAGCCGTCCCCTGACTCGTCCTCTGACCCTACACCTCTGTCGTCCCCTCACCCTGGACCCTCCACAGTCCCCGTTCCTAAGCCGTCCCCTGACTCGTACTCCAACCCTACAACTCTGTCGTCCCCTAACCTGGACCTCAACAGTCCCTGTACCTAAGCCCAACCCCAATCCTAAGCCTTCCCCGTCACGTACTCTAACCCTACACTTGTGTCGTCCGCTAACATGGACCCTCCACAGTCCCCGTTCCTAAGCCGTCCCCTGACAGACACTTACTCTAACCCTCCACCTCTGTCGTCTCCTAACCTGGACTCTCCACATTCCTGTTCCTAAGCGTAACCCTGTCCCAATCCTAACCGTCCCCTGACACGTCCTCTAATCCTACACCTCTGTCGTCCCCTCACCTGGAACCCCAACAGTCCCTGTTCCTAAGCCGTCCCCCTGACACGTCCTCTAACCCTCCACCTCTGTCTTCCCCTCACCTGGACCCTCAACACTCCCCATTCCTAAGATTATCTCTGCCTCAATCCCTGCCCCAATCCTAAGCCGTCCCCTGACACGTCCTCTAACCCGAAACCTCTGTCGTCACTTAACCTGGACCCTCCCCAGTGCCCGTTCCTGAGCCTAACCCTACCCCAATCCTAAGCCGTCCCCTGACACGTCCTCTGACCCTCCACCTCTGTCTTCCCCTCACCTGGACCCTCCACACTCCCCATTCCTAAGATTATCTCTGCCCCAATACCTGCCCCAATCCTCGGCCGTCCCTGACAGACACGTATTCTGACCCTCCACCTCTGTCGTCCCCTCACCTGGCCCTCCAGCGTCCCCGTTCCTGAGCCTAACCCTGCCCCAATCCTCGGCCGTCCCTGACAGACACGTCCTCTCCCCTCCACCTCTGTCGTCCCCTCACCTGGCCCCTCCAGCGTCCCCGTTCCCTCACCCTAGCCCACACACTTACCCGAAGCCTTACCCTAAGCCGTCCATTCATCCGAACACGGACGCTAACGACACTGCCCCGTACCGGTTTTCTCAGCTCTCGATACTACTTGCCAATGGCAAAGCGACCGTTTCTCACCACTCTCCTAAGATCCACTTAGGCAGGTATTAGCAGAAGTAGAGTTTGTTTGGGTGCGTGTGTTTGCATGCATGAAAAGTCGACCGAGAATCCCTTCGTGGGATTCAGATGGACTCCATTGAAGTCTGGTGTCCTGCTCTGGCGGCATCCATTGTGTCCAGAGCCAAGGTCCCATTGTACCGAACGGCTGCTTCAGTGTGTGAGTGAGTTGGGGCCTGTGGTTCTGTCTCAGCAAAGGATAGTGGGCAGAGAGTCCCTCAGGTGGCTCTAATGTGCTTGAATTCTCCTGTAGGTTACTACTGTGGAGCAATGTATCAAGTCAATCAATGCTTCCTTCCTACAGAGCATTCTGGAGCTCTCTTCCTCGACGAGCAGAAAATCAAGAAACCCTTTAGGTTCGAACCAGATTCTGTGTGCAAAGTGCTCTGGGATCCAGCCTAGGACCTACCTGTACATAGAGATTCAACGTCTGCACTGCCGCACAGGTAAGGGAAATCGCCTCCTGTTTTCCGGTGAGCCCTCCCGGCATTAGGATCCAGTGTGTCCATTTCTTCTTGAGCTTCAGGTGAAAGTGCACTCGGGGTCACACCTGTAAGAGAACACGAGGCCCAAAGTTTCTTTCAGTGTGTTCTTTGCATGTTCGCCAAGGGCCGCCCCCCCCCGCCAAACCTTACGCTAACCCCTCTCTCATCCTACCCTTACCCAACCGTTGTCGTACCCTCAACCGTAACCCTACACATACCCGTCCCCTCATTCCCCCTCACCTTACCCTAATCCTTAACCGCAACCCTGTTACCCTAAGACTCATTCTACACTAACACTCACTATGTACCCTAAACCACGTAGCCTGACCCTAGCCGAACCCTAACTAGAACCCTTCCCCGAACCATACCCTACTCCTCAGCCCGTAAGCTAACGCTAATCTGTACCCGAAGAAGTCCCTAAGCCTAACCCGATTCCTAACCCTTACCC